>NC_056740.1:396235045-396407545 GCF_019279795.1 Protopterus annectens | reverse complement strand
AGTTGTAAGACCAGAATCGTTTTTAATCCGTACTCCAACTTCACTTTATCATGTCCCCATAAATAAGGATATTGCTAATCCAATTCGTGTGTGGGTGTATAATTTAACACTATTACCTTTGTTTTAACTTCATTAATTTTGTATCCTAAAAAGATTTGAAACTGTCTGAAAATGTTCCACAACACTGTAATGTCTCTGGGTGTCAAGTACAAAATAATATTGTCTGCACATACAGCCAGCTTTTCTTGACTACCATACCAATTATATCCGTGAATTTGAGTCCCTTACTTTCTTTGCCAGTGGTTTTAAATGTAATGCAAACAACAAAGGGAAAGAGGCCACCCCTGCCCGGTTCCTCTGCTCAAGCATAAATTATCAGAGAGGACCCCACCCGCTTTAATTTTTGCCTTCAATCCCTCTATATCCTCCTAAACAACCTTATAATTCTTTTTTCAGGAAATGCAAATGCTTCCATTGTCCTGCTCATGAAGTTCCAGCTTACTCTGTCAAATTCTCTCTCTACAATAATACACACCAACAACAGTGGTATTTTCTTAAATTCTGCTTTCCCTCTAGATCATCAGTGTTCTGTTAATGTCAAATGTTTGCCTCCCCACCACAAAACCATATCATATCTGTCAATTTTGGCATTACTTGCCATTCCTTTAGTCATTATAGACATGCACACTTTATATTCACGGTTTAGTATTGTAATGGGCCTGTATGAAGCTGGGTCTAATGGACATTTACCCTGTTTGGGTATTAGAGCTGCCACTGCTTTCTTCCAGGATGTTGGTACTTCTCCTCTTAAAATACTGTTAAACAAAACCTTCCAGATCTTTATCAGCCTTTTGCCTCCTAGCCTCCAAACTTCCACAGGAATAACATCTATTCCTTGGGACTTTCCTGTAGATTGGTTGTACATCTCAATTTTTATCTCCTCTTCTCCTATCCTAACCGTTAGTAGTTGCACCTCATCTGCCTCTAACCTTAACATGTTTAATTCTTCCGTAAACATTTCCATTTGTATCTTTTCTTGATTTCCACATTTCTCTGTTTTCTACAGACTTTCATAGAATTTCCAAAAAGGTTGAACAAGGAGAAGGTCACTGTAAGCTGCCTGTCGGGTGCCAGGATCCACCACATAACACAAGCACTCGGGTCACTCCAAAGCAAGTACAAGTATGACTCCGTCATTGTCCATGCTGGTGTGAATGATCTGAGACATACCTCCCTGGACTACATGAAAAAAGACGTACAGGAGCTCTTTGATCATGTAGCCCAGGCCGGTATGACCCTGACCTTGAGTAGCATCTTACCCTCACCAAGAATGATGCCACAGTATAAAGACAAAATGATCAATTTTAACAATTGGCTAAAGTATTGGTGTCATTCAAAGGGGATCCAGTGTCTGTCAGCCTGGGATGACATGCTCGACAAGCCACGTTGCTTCTTTAGGAATGGCTTGCACTTGTCACCCCTGGGTTTTCGAATACTGGCTAAGGCTCTTGCCTCCCCCATAGTGCCTTTTTTAGGCAAGGATCAAAAGACAAACCCACCCCCATAGACAACACAAAGAAAAAAAAACTAAGGGTAATACTGCTCAACACCAGAAGTCTAAACGTCAAGATGCACGCACTCGAGACTCTCCTTAGTATGGAGAATATCGATATCTGTGCAGTAACAGAAACCTGGTTCAAGGCTCCCGAGAGCACCCCAGCACTACCAGGCTATACTTCATACCATGCTTTCCGGCCCCAAAACTCGGACTGAACCACAAAAGGAGGGGGAGTATCCATATTAATCAAAGATACCCACACCTCCAGGCTAGTGGCACTGCACGAAGCTTCAGAGACCATCCATGTGCAACTAACAGTGGGCAAAACTGCCTTTCAGTTTGTAGCCTGCTACAGACCACCCTCCCAAACACAGGAACCTCACTCGGCTTTCCTCAGAACACTGGAGAATATGAAGGTCTCTCCAAACACTATTATATTGGGTGACTTCAACTATCCAAACATTGATTGGGAAAACTACTCAAGCCCAAACACCCTTTCCCAACAGTTCCTAGAATTTATAAACTCAAATGCTATGGAACAACTGGTCACCACTCCCACAAGAGGGGAAAACATACTGGATCTGGTCATCACCAACATGAGGTCTCTATGTTCCACACCAGAGGTATACCCCTCATTGGTAAGATCAGACCATAAACAAATCTGACTGGACTTCCATATTCCATCCCCACCCCTAGCCAAGGAAACCACGGTGAAGAACTTCTCAAAAGCAAACTTCACACTTCTCAAAACTGAGGTGGAATCCTTCAAAGCCCCCGGGCCAGTGGACAATATGGCCCAAAATGCAGAATCCTTTACAAAAGCATTCTATGGACACCTACAGGAATGCATAGAGCATGCTATCCCAAATAAAACCAAGACTCACTCCTCCAAAGGCAGGAGACCTGTCTGGTGGACCCCAGCCATAAATAAGCTATACAACAGAAGGAGAAAGCTACTACATGACAGAGCAAAATCCCAAAAAGGGAAGGCATCACTGATCAGTACTAGCAAGAAACTACGACCCCTCATAAAATCTTCTAAGGCCAGCTTTGAAAGAAAAATTGCACAAGACACTAAAGATAATCACAAGGCCTTCTTCAGTTATGTCAGAAACCTGGGAGGCAACTCCCAGATATGCTCCGAGTTAGTGCAAAATGACAAAAAATTCACTGAACCCACAGACATTGTCAACATCCTGGCCGAAAGGTTCAGTGCAAATTTCTCCCCCCAAAAGAGCAAATGTCTATCCCAACAGTGTAGCCTTCCTGAGATCACAGATGCACAGGTGAGATATGCCCTCTCCAAAGCTAAAAACACAGCAGCAATGGGACCAGATGGTGTCCCGGGCTGCGTCTTACACGAGCTTCAAGAATAACTAAACCCTCATATAAAGTCACTGTTCAATCTCAGCCTTACTACAGGATATGTTCCAAGGAATGGCGTACAGCAACAGTGGCCCCACTCCACAAAGGTGGTGCCACAACAGACCCTGGAAACTATTGCCCTATAAGCCTGACTAGCCTGGTCTGCAAAGCTATGGAACGTATCATCATGGAAATCATAAACAAAGACATTGGGAACCTCCAGACACTGGATCCTACCCAATTCGGCTTCGTTAAGGGCAGATCTTGCCTCTTGAACCTGGTTGACTTCTTTGAAACAGTTACCAAAGCCATAGATGAAGGGAAGGTAGTCCACACAGCCTACCTGGACCTCGCCAAGGCCTTTGACACAATACCCCACTCGGGCATCATAAATAAGCTCACCAGCTTAAATATCAACCCCTATATCAAAAGATGGGTTGCAAACTGGCTCAGGGATAGAACCAACATGGTCAGAATAGCAGGTGCCATGTCAGACTCTAAACCAGTTACAAGTGGTGTCCCACAAGGCTCAGTCCTGGGACCTCTCTTGTTCGGTATATATTTCTCCGAGGTACAGGCTAACGTGGGTGGACTATGGCTGACCAAGTTCGCAGATGACTGCAAACTGGGTGCTATAATCGACTCTCCGATTGACACAAGCATCCTCCAAAAGGGTCTCACAGAGACGGATAACTGGTGCCAGAGCCATGGCCTAAAGCTAAATGCCAAAAAGTGCATAGTCATCCCCTTTGGAAAAAACAAAGTGCCCACAAATTACCACATAGGTGGTAATCCATTAAGTACGGAAGAAGTATCTCTCCAAGAGGATCAAGGGGCTCAAACAGATGCCCTATGCAGTTCGGCTAAAGAAACTCCAGCTCTACTCAGTTGCGTACCGCCTACTCAGAGGCGATCTGTGTCTGACATATAAAGCCATGTCCAACCCAGAATTAATGGACATGCTTCACCTCAAGAAATCTAAATCCCTTAGAGCTACATGCTCCAGGGACCTGAACCTCAGCACAGAAATAAATAGGACATGCTGGAGGGACAGATTCATATCCCGGAGGCTCCCCTCACTCTGGAACAAAATCCCAATCCATGTCAGGCAGAGCCCCTCACTGACCCTCTTCAAGAGAAATCTTGATGAATGGATGGGAGATCGTAAGTTTACCCCTGGGATCTCTTCTGTGTCGCTGCTTGACAGAGGTACAGTAAACGAACCTTAAAAGGGCTACCTTCTGTGACCTACTATACAGAGGCACAGTCAACTAATCTAAAAGGGTGGCATAAGCCAAACATACTCTGGCTAGGCTTATAAATGCCCTAGGGCAGATAGCCTAGTATCAACCTATCAACCTATGACCCTATTTCTAATGCCCTCTACAGGATCTCTTGTTACCTTCCTTGTTATAGGTTCCCTAAGCTTGGTGACAGCCCTTACAGCTTTCTGTTGCCTGAGTCAATGTGCTAAAGGTTTATGTGCTCTACTGTTGTTATCAAAAAACAGTTGTCTAACAGCAGTCTTTCTAAACTCATGCATATTATCGAAGTAATTCCTTACTTTCTGCTTAGCATTCTGCAGTTGATCACTTTCTGTGAGATTCTCCCTATTCTGCAATACTTTAACCAGACTTACTATAGCGTTCCCACTATGGAGGACTATGGAGGATGATGAAGATGAACCATTTTCTTCTCCAGCTTCTCTTCAGGAGGGCCCTAAACCTAACTGATGAAGGTAGGAGATCACTGGCTTTCTCAGGATTTTTCTTTCTCTGCAGAAGAGACTTGAGTGCTTGCTGGTCCTTGGTTTCATAATATTGTTAAGGCCATTAATGCAGCTGGGAATAATCTGGTTACTGTGGCCTTATCTCCAAGAGAGTCAACAGGGATCTTCAGATCTCTGCCAGACTATGCTGTTTGGACAGAGACGCTTAATTCAGATTTGTCTCCTCCTCCTGGCCCTACCTCTCTGAATGTGTCCCAGAAACTGCCAATCAATCTTACCTTTTCGCAACAGATTGTATCAAATTCATGAGTGTTAAAAGTGGCCCAGGATGGATACAGATGGCACTAAATACTCCGACCTCCTTTGAGGGAAATTTCTCCCCACCCTCCAAATAAATCTGAGTTATTTCCTCAGATTCTTTAACATTTGCTAATCTTAGGAGTCCTAGAAACAGTGCCTTCAGATAAATACAGAATGTTTCTGGTTCCAAATATAGGGCCTTCATAGACACCTATTCTAGATCTTTCCTTTCTCCTTCTGTTTGCAAAAGTACCAAACTTCAAAATATTGACCTTGTAGCGCCTCTTACCTGGCATTCTTTTTTTGAATTCTATGGTAACATTAAACCTAATGGATACTTATCATTACATCCTCACAGCCGCAGGCTTCTGAAAAATTCTCACATTCTCTGCATCTGGGTCCCATTATCAGTTCTCTCCATTACCCGTTGGGTTAACTGCACCTCCAGGGATGTTTATAAAGCATCTAGCTCAATGAAAACTTGAAAGCATTCACATATTTCCATATTTAGATGACTTGCTCATCTTTACAGGGTATTTTGCCAGATTTCAGGAGCCTTTGGGTATTAGGTGGTTGGTATAATAGTTAGTGTTTACCTCACAGACAAGATGTACCGGGTTTGATTCTCACCAATGGAAATCGGCTAGGCTTAAAATAGCCCACAAGGGCAGCTAAACTAGCACTAACCTATAAACCTTAACATGTTTCTTCTTGCCAATCTTGGGTTCCAGATAAATGCTAAAAATTCCTCCCTGTCTCCATCACACAGGATCATGCTTCTGAGTAGCCTTCTAGATACTTCTCTGCAAAAGGCTGTCACTACCCAGGAGAATAGGGGTTTTATTTGGAAACTTTCTAGTACTTTCCCAATAAGTCCCAGACTTTTGCCAGGGAATATCTCAAGATCTTGGGGGTTCATAACTTCTATGATTTTCATGATTTCTCTTGCCAGGTTACACACACAAATGTAATGGCTTTTTTGATACGTACACTCAGCACTCTTATCCTCTTGAATTTCAGATTCCAGTTTTAGGTTTCTTCTGTAAAGAAATGCACTGGAGAAGATGACAAATGGCTGTGAATCCAGGTCTCCTCTTTTCTTCTCCTGTCCCAAATCAATCTGTAATTACACACACTCCAAAAGAGCAGTTCGGGGGGGGGGGGTTGCAAGGCTTGTGGAACTTTACAGTTGGACCAAAGCATATAAACGACAAAGAGATGTTAGCTGTGATCCATGTTATAAAATTTGTTCAGCATCTGTGGTCCCTAGGACCTCTGTAGGTGCTAAAAGACAACACCACAGGTACATAAATAAACAGTGGAGCACCAGGTCTTGCCATCTGTGCAGGCTTACAGTTGAGGCTTGGGAGGGTAGCCCTTTAGCATTGTTTAACTCTACACCAGAGTAAAATGTAGGACCAAGATAGACCCTCACAAAAGTAAACTGAATGAGGGGTCTTCCAGGAACTAATCCAATTGTCAGGAACATCTCAAATAGATCTGTTTGCCTCCTTTCAGAACAGACAACTAAACAAATTTTGCACCAGGACTTCTTGCAAACTGGCCTGGAAAACAGATGCATTCTTATTCGTATGGTCAGGGATGTTCTTTTATGCAGTTCCATTCTTTCCACTGATTTCCAAGGTAATTATGAAGGTTCATAAAAGGCTCTCCAGAAATCATTGTTGTGATTCCCTTTTGGCCCAGGTAACATTGTATTGTTCCATCTTATGGAATTGGCCAAGGACAGTTACCACAAGCTTCGTCACAGACTGGATCTACTCAGTCGGAAATAACTTGTGCCTGGATGATTCAATTTTCCCATTGCTTCCTTGGCTGGATATCACCATCAGTCTAGCAAACTCAAAGTTCGGTCCCACATAAAACATCCTGTTCACAAGAGCTATGATCTGGACCAACATGGGTCAAGTATACATCTGAACTGAGGACAGAACATTCTACAGTCTGCTTCTACCCATGAATACATGCAACAGATACTAAAGGAGGCAGGAAAGCCTGCTACTAGGAAATATTATATTGGGAAGTGGGAAAGAATTTCTAGTTAGTGCCTAGCCAATAGCCATCGCCTTGTCTGGGAACCACTGGTTCTTAAATATTTGTGTGAGTAACTTTTGTTTGGCCTTTCGTATTCCTCTGTCTGCATTCATTTAGTGGCCATTTCAGCACTGAGTGAGCATGGATCTCCCATTTCCTGTCTGTTTTTGGTAAAACAGTTTCTAAAGGGTTTTTTTTTTACATATTTGGCCATCTAGAAAACAGATGGTCCAACTTGGTCTCTTTCTTTTGTGCTGGAAGAGTTAACCGTCTACCTTTGAACCAGCTCATCAGGCAGCATTACGAGGGTGACTGTACTCCTTAGTATTCTGACATCTGCAAGAAGAGCGTCTGAGAATGACTGTACTCCTTAGTACTCTGATATCTGCAAGAAGACCATCTGAGGATGACTGTACTCCTTAGTACTCTGTTATCTGCAAGAAGAGCGTCTGAGAATGTCTGTACTCCTTAGTATTCTGACATCTGCAAGAAGAGCGTCTGAGAATGACTGTACTCCTTAGTACTCTGTTATCTGCAAGAAGAGCGTCTGAGAATGTCTGTACTCATTAGTACTCTGACATCTGCAAGAAGAGCGTCTGAGAATGACTGTACTCCTTAGTATTCTGACATCTGCAAGAAGAGCGTCTGAGAATGACTGTACTCCTTAGTACTCTGATATCTGCAAGAAGACCATCTGAGGATGACTGTACTCCTTAGTGCTCTGATATCTGCAAGAAGAGCATCTGAGGATGACTGTACTCCTTAGTACTCTGATATCTGCAGAAAGAGCATATGAGGATGACTGTACTCCTTACTACTCTGACATCTGCAAGAAGGGCATCTGAGGATGGGATGACTGTACTCCTTCGTACTCTGACATCTGCAAGAAAAGCATCCGAGGATGACTGTACTCCTTAGTACTCTGATATCTGCAGAAAGAGCATATGAGGATGACTGTACTCCTTAGTACTCTGATATCTGCAAGAAGAGTGTCTGAGGATGACTGTACTCCTTAGTACTCTGACGTCTGCAAGAAGAGCGTCTGAGGACTGTACTCCTTAGTAATCTGATATCTGCAGGAAGAGCGTCTGAGGATGACTGTACTCCTTAGTACTCTGACATCTGCAAGAAGAGCGTCTGAGGATGACTGTGCTCCTTAGTACTCTGACATCTGCAAGAAGAGCGTCTGAGGATGACTGTACTCCTTAGTACTCTGACATCTGCAAGAAGAGCGTCTGAGGATGACTGTACTCCTTAGTACTCTGACATATGCAAGAAAAGCATCTGAGGATGACTGCACTCCTAAGTACTCTATCTGCAAGAAGAGCATCTGAGGATGACTGTACTCCTTCGTACTCTGACATCTGCAAGAAGAGCACCTGAGTTACACTCTCTCATGGTGGTTGAACCCTGTCTGGTCTTCCATAGAGACAGGGTCTCATTAAGAACAAATCCTTCATTTATAACCAAAGATGTTTCAAGGTTTACTTTGAGTACATACATATTCTAAACATGCATGGGCAGTTCTAGCATTATCTGGACAGAACTACGTTCTTTTGAAAAGTAGATAATATGTTTATTTCTTATTATAGGTTAAAGAAAGGACAATCCTTGAGATGGATATCCTCGGCTATTGCTTTCTGTTGGTCCCACCATGGCAAATCTGTTCCTGGCAGTATTAAAACACAGTCTATTAGTGCCTTGCTTCTGTAATGACATATTGGAAAGATGGTAGACTATAGTAGCATTCTAGAGGCAGCTACATGTTCCTCTGTAAATACTTTTACAAAGCACAACAAACTGGATTCCTTTTTCAGGTCCAGGGCTGGTTTTGTTAGGACCATTTTCCAGGAACTCCTGGATCTTTATCCTTCCTCCTCCTACATTGGATAGGCTTTGGTATGCGACCAAAATATCCAAAGGCAGTAGTGAGAATGATGAACACAGTGCAGTTGTGTAAGTTGCACTTACCCATAACAGTAGATGTTCAAGTTCCTTACTGCTGCAGTAGCTGCATGCACCCTCCATCCCCCTACTTCTGTATACACTTATTTAGAATATAAAGTTATTGGTTACTGTTGATATCTTTTGTAGGTTTGGAAGAAGTAAGGTTGCCCCCCCCCCCATCTGTCTGTCTCTCTCTCTCTCTCTCTCTGTATGGGCAAGAAAGTCCTGAAGTGTCTACACTCTGATTTCCTTCCAAGGGGCTAGCCGCATACATCTCAACTGTCCAGATTTTCAGTGACTGTCCAAATTTTTGCCTCATATTTTTGGTCAGGTTTTCAGGAAAATTGTGGCTTTTCTGGCAGATTAGTGGCAAATCATTAAAGACTGAAGTTGAAAAATCATGACAGATCTTTGAGTTTCAGATTTCATACCTTCAGAAAATTCATGCTAATGTAAAACTATTATTCTATCAAATTTCTAAGTTTGTAAGTGCAGTACTTAAAATTGTCCCTATTTTTGGATCTTTGTCCCACTTTTATTTATGGCTTTGTCCAGATTTCTTGCTCTAAGAGGTTGAGAGGTATGCAATCAGCAGTCAAGAGTGTAAGTGAGGGAGGGAGCCAGAGTTTTGTGAAGGCTGTCCAGTTGTATCCTCAGCAGCCAGACAAAGGCTACTGCAACAGTAAGTAATTCAAACTTTTACTGTTATGACAAGTACCAATTACACAGCTGTACTTTCCCATTGCTTCCTTGGCTGGATATCACCATCAGGCTAACGAGCTCAAACCTCGGTCCCACATAAAACATCCTGGTCATAAGAGCTATGATCTCGAACAGAATGGGTCAAGTTTACCTCTGAACTGAGGACATAACATTCTACAGTCTGCTGTGTCCATGATTCCACAGTCAAGTACCAGCAGGATTTTGTCTCTCACTTTTAGGGAATATGACGGTCTTTGTATTTGTAGTGTCCTTCACTGGACTATACACGAGAGTCTTTTCACTGGATGCCCCTTACTCAGTAGTCAGTTCCTCCGGAGAAACTACCAAAGATCTACAATGTGTGTCAGTATAATCTGCTTTCATGACTCCACTTGGATAGCCTTCTCCAGGGCAGTCCTTGCTGCTGTTAGGAGTTCAGACTTTAGCCTCTCCAACCCCCTCTATTGTAGGTCTATCTATATCTGTGTTGTTCCATTTGTGGACTTCATCTTCCATTTGTAGGCTTCATCATCTTCCACAGTGGGATCAATGTGATGAGTCTTTTTGATCATCTTTCTTGGAATGTCTGGAGAATCTTCCATCTTAGGGGAGACATACATCCTCTTTGCAGCCAAATAACTTGATGATATAGGGTCTAGTACTGGTTTCAAAAAGTACACAGTCTGTTTAAATGTCTGTGTTAGATCAGGGTGGCATATAATCTGCAAAAGCTCTGAAGTTAGAGGGATAGGCACTGGAGCCAATATCCATGTAGAGAGAGAGTGAACCAATGCCTTAAGAGCCCCCAATCCATGCAGATGACTTTCTCCTAGGATGAGGAGCAGGTCATTGGGCAGATAACATCAGGCACATGATTTCTGCTGGAGCCATCCTTACACATCAGAGTTCTAAAAATGTGATCAGTCCTGCTCCCTTTCAGTCCTTATTGGATGATGTCTTCCTGGAATTCTTATTGTTCAGTGAGACAGAATGGCTGCAATCTGCTATGTGGACAAGGTCCTACCCCCTTTGTCTGGAAGTGATGAGAATGAGGGAGTGAGCTATCTCAGCTTGGCAGAGGAAAGGGAGTGAGCTATCTCGGCTTGCCATTTTCTATCTGCCATATCCTTCAGATAGTGAAGTGTCTATTGGACAGACTCTGCTATTGTCTGTAGATGCCCAACAAGTAGTAAAGTCATTCTTGGCATTGCCAGAGAACTATTCTTCCATCTGTGGTCTCTCTGTGTGCCTAACTAATAAAATGGTAGAGTTTTTTCTCAGCCATCCACCCAAGACACAGACCAATGCCGCATTAGGTCAGTATTGACCCTAGGAATTATTTTAAGCCTTCCTCACATTTCCTCTTACAATGAAATTCATCCAGAAAGTCGGGATTCACAGGTCCAAGGTGATTGTAGTGGCTATGTTTTTGTCCCAGTCACATGTGGTCCCTTCTGCTTGGAAGATTCTGTTGATACTCCTGTCTGTCTCACCTTTCTGGCAAGACATATCCAAACTTTCAGGCTGTGAAGTTAAGGTTCTTTACACCACTTTAGCCAAGGTCTAGTTTTTTTTTAATGGAGTGTGATTAATACCCTGTCATCATCGTCAACCACTCTCTTCCATATTTCCTACATGAGGTGAACGTGTCATATCGACTGCCGCCATCTTTCTTCGTTCAGCGCTGCCATCTTTCTTCATTCAGCACTGCTCTCCTACTTTCTTTGATGGTAACATCTGACTGTTGCATGTCTTTTCTCACAAAATCTATCCATCTCTTTACTGGACACCTTTGTTTCCTCTTGCTTTCTACCGTTCTCTCCCAAGTCATCTTTACCAGATTGTCTTCTGCTTTTCTGCTCATGTGACCAAACCATCATCATGTGTTTTTTTTTTTACCTTCTCTGCAGTTGGAACTACTTTGGCATCTGCTCTGAAGCCCTCATTTCTTCATCTGACCCCCCCCAGATACATCATTTCACCTGTCTCAAGCACTTCATCTCAATCACCTATAACCTTCCTCAGGTGACCTACCATTACTGCACAGATACTGTACCATACGATAGTACTGGTAGCACCACTGTTTTTACACCTTACTTTTCATCTTCTTTGGCATTCTTCTGCCATACACTACCTCTGACATTCTGTGTTAGTTGGCTGCAAGCATTTCCCATTCTGGTTTTGGCCCCATTTAGTCTTCCCTTCTTCTTAACCCCCTCTCCCACAAATTTGAAGCAGTTACCTGAAATATAAGGGAAATAGTGGAAATGGTTTTCAGCTTCTGATGTCATCCTGTTGCTGCCATGGCAACTGTCTTATCTGTATTGAGTTTCATCTCATGTGCCTTCAGTTTTGCATTCTATTCTAGTATCTTTGCTGAAATACTTGCTCAATGTGTGCCTTTAATGCCATATCAGCTGCATACATCAGCTTTGTTGATCTGTCCCCTCTGACCTGTTTGATAATGTAATCCTTCATCGCCATGAACAGCAGTGGACTCAGAGCTGAACTCTGATGCACACCTATTCCTACTGGAAACACTTCTTGGAGTCCAAGCACTGTTTGTACTTGAGTCACTGAGGCTTTGTACATAGCCTGCACTAATTCTACTAATGTTTCTGGGACTTTGAACCACTGCAGGACTGTCCAAATCCACTATTTTAGGATCTTGTCAGACACTTCAACTGGACATTCCTAGACTTGGACTTTTTCCTCATCCATAGCTTCTTCTCCACTATCTGTGTCACTGCAAACATTGCGCTGGTTGTGCTGCATCCTAATCTGAATCTGAAGTGTTCATGTTCCATCTTACTTTTTACTAACCCCTCTCCAACAGTGGGTGTTAATTACCCAACTGGAGCATTTGATTGATTGATTGGTGTCTTGTTATACTCACAGAAACCCCCTACCCAGAAGATATACATGGACAAGCAGTAAAATGTTTCAATTTAGGCTGTTCATCACAGCTTGGGTACCTTTTGAATATTTGTTGGAAATTTGTGATTACAAGTTAAGCTACTCATTGGTTTAAGTTCCATTTGTCTGCCGTTTCCAAATGTTATGATGCATGGGCTACTTCTTTATCCTTTCTTAAGGTCTGCAAAACATTTTAAGGGTGCACTTGTGTTGTGTCTTTTCACTGCTCAATGTGTTCCTTCTTGGAATTTATACATTTTTCTGGAGAAATTAACTCTTCCTCTATTTGAACAGATGCTATCTGCAGATCTGGAATATTTAACTACTGAATACCTTTTTCTTGGAAACTGTGGTTTAATTCAGAAGAATATCAGAGTTTTGTAGGCCTTGCCTATTAATGCTCTGTATCTGGTGTTTCACAAAGAAAGGAATTATTTGAGGAACAGTCCTTCATTTATGCCAAAGGCCTGTACTGAGCCCAACCTTAATCTATCAATTGCTTTTTCTAGTGTTCTGCAGTGATTACATTAACAGAGAATACCTACTGCATTAGACAGCCTTAAAGTGTTATGTGGACAGGAACAAGTCCTACAAAAAGATGAACCAGTTCTTTGTTCCTTTTGGTTCACAAAAGCTAGGGCAGAAGGTCACTTAGCTCGGCCTAGTTTATTGGTTGTGTTTGTGTATCTCCTTTATGTGTTGTAAGTATGAGAAGGAGTAGCCAGGCTTGCATACGAATTGCTCCATTGGAGCTGTTGCTACTTCAGTAGCATTATTGTGGAAGGCATCCTTAGATGACGTCTGTGCAGCAACAACTAGCTCTTCTCTGAACACCTTTGCTAGACATTATAAACTGGATTTTGCTTCCAGATCTTGATCTTCTTTTGGGGCTGTGGTGGTCAGCAGTATTTTCAAGTAAACCATCCGCCTGGAAGGATTAGCCACAGACTCGGTCCTAAGGGTAAAGGAAGACTAAATCTTAGCTGATACAAAGAATTAGGGTTTAGTAACCAGCCCACCCTCTATCCCCCTGTCTCTGTAGGGAAGGTTTGTGATTCTTTGTTTGCACATTTAGTGGAAACCGAGGAGAGAGCCAGAGGGCATATTGTGTAAGATGAGGTACAGGGCAGTCTGGGAAAGTTTTAACCAATAAGCATAGCATGTGTGGGATACCTGGGTCTTAAGGGGTTAATGAAGACAGAATTCTTCAAGCAGATGTAAAGCAGATGTAATGTTATAAAAAGTAAATAGCTTTCATTTGCCTAGTTTTCATTTCCTACCATAAGGCCCATCCTGATATATTCATCATTTAGTCACTTCACCTTGTAGTCTTTTTTCTAGGTTGAGAGAATTTATAGGGCTCACATCCTGCATGTCGTGGATTTCCACCGCTGTTCCTATTACCCCACGGGAGGATGAACCAGCTGATGTCCTTTATATAATCACTGTTGCAGTATTGCCTACGTATGAGAAGTATCCTGTCAAGGTTACTGTATGTCTGACCAGTATAACAAAGTTTGGGTGTTTTCCTCTCACTCCGTGCACCCATCTCATGACCCAGGCATGAGAGAGCATGCTGGTACATAAGGGATGTATAGGCACGAAGTCCCTCAGAACGTTCTTCCTGCCAGCCCAAACAGAGAGACCATGTCTGAAGGCCGTACAGCCTGTACCAGTTTCTACTGCAAGCGGACAGATGAGTATTCCTGTTGGGACCCTTCCTGTTTCTCTTAACTTTTGATTAAAAAGTTATATCATGTCAACTAAGAGGGTTAAATGTGACTGTGGTAGGCAGATACCTGGTAAAGACAAGCATTCTAAGTGTTTATTTTGTTTTAGTCCTAACCCCAACTTTAGGGAGTGTTCAGTTTATACCTGTTTTGTCCCTAAAACTATAAGGAATTGGTTAGCGTTTCTCAAAATTTACCTTGAAAACCAGAGAATAAGAGTTTGCACACGGTGGGATGACTTCAGAATCTTCCCAGTTAAATGTTCCTCAGTAGCCATGGAAGAAGCTTAAGAAGGCAAATACTTCAGAAGCTTTGTCTGTTTGGTCAGACCGGATGTCTCTGATGTGGCTGTAGATGGGCTCTCAGGTCATCCAGTTTTTATTGCTGCTGTCACTGTCCGAACACCATCAGGAGTTGATAAGGTGCAGCATGTAGGCATGTTCAGTTTGACCAATCGTATATCTGACAATAAAAAATGTTCAGTGCAAATAGCTGTATTACAGGAAACACATTTAGAAAGAACTGAACATGTGAATTTGATTAAAAAAAAAGGTTTTCAGGATGGATATTCAGTGGAATACCCGGGACAAAGGAAAAGAGGGGTACTTATAATTGCAAGAAGAGTTCCAATAGTGATAGAAGAAGATAAAAATATAATAATGGTAGATTTGTAGTGCTAAGGGGCTACTGGCATGTATTTATATTCCACCTAAAACTGCTATAATGGAGCTTAAGGAGATTCTGGGAGAAATAATCAGCTTTGAAGCAAGGAATATTACTTATAGGTGGGGACTAGAATTTGATTTATAGGTAGGTACTAGGCTATTGGCCCTAGGGCCTATAGAAGCCTAGCCAAAAAAAGATACCCTGGCTTTTGCCTCCCAAGAAAATTATTTACCTGTGCCCCTGTCGAGCAGAGCCACAGAAGTGATCCCCAGGGTGAATTTCCTATTTCCCATCCAATCATCAAGATTTTTCTTGAGTGCTAATGAGGAGCTTTGTTTGATATAGATAGGTAGTTTGTTCCAGAGTATGGGAAGCCTCTGGGACAAGAATCTATCCCTCCAGCATGTTCAGTCTATTGTGGTGACAAGGTTTAGGTCCCTAGAGCATGTAGCTTGGAAGGATTGGGATTTCTTTAAGTGGAGCATGTCCAACAGCTCTGGTTTGACATAGCTTTGTACGTTAGGCAGAGATTGCCTCTGAGTAGATGATATGCAACGGAGTAAATCTGGAGTTTTTTGAGACGGCCTGCATAGGGCATCTGTTTGAGGTTGATAATCCTCTTTGTGAGGTATTTCTGCGGCATTTCCAGTTGTTGTAGATGTCTTGTGAGGTACATACCAAAAGGGGCGCTGTACTCTATAATGGATCTAATGAGTGATGAGTAGAGGGGAACAATGACCTCTCTTTCCTGGATGAGAAACCTTTTGTAATGAGGTGTGCCACGTAGAAGGATTTCCTGACTACTGTGGCGATGTGATTGTCAAAGGAGAGACTACTGTCCACCTGTGTCCCAAGGTCTCCTATCACACTTTCAGTGTTAACTAGACTACCACCTGTGTGGTAGTTCATGGGTATAGAGTTTTTACCAAAAGGGATGACAATGCACTTTTTGGCACTGAGCTTGAGGCCATGGCTTTGACACCATTCAATGGGCACAAAGCCTGAGGTGAGGCTATGATTGAACATGGTACTTGGGTGGGGTGCCAGTTAGTTCTGCAGTTCGTGTAGAACACAGCCTGAGATGTTGTCAGGTCCCATGGATGCTGTGTTCTTGATTTTGGAGTGGTTTTTTTTTTTTTTTACATGTGCAGCTGTGATTACACGAACTTTGCATTCTTCCTGTATAGAGATGGGCCCTTTAGGAGGTGAGAGGGGGGTAAAGTTAGCACTGAACCTGTCTGCCAGGATATTGGCAATATCAGTTGGTTCTGTATATTTAGTGCCATTGTGCTGTAACTCAGAGCAGATCTGATTGTTGCCATTGAGAATCTTGACATAGCTATCGAATGCTTTGTGGTTGTCTTTAGAAACAGTGGCGATTTTATTTTCGTAACTAGCTTTGGAGGATTTTATGAGGGATCTCAGCTTCTTACTCAGGCTGACCAGGGAGTTCCTCCAATCATGGGATTTTACTCTTTTTTGCAGCAGTTTCTTTCTTCTGTTGTAGAGTTTGTTTATGGCAGAGGGCCACCAGATTGGCTTCTTTTTTTTGGAGGAGAGCATCTTGGTTCTGTTAGGGATAGCACAATCTATGCACTCGTGTAAGTGCCTATAAAGTGCATTTGTGTAGGATTCAGCAGTCGTACCTCTATTGTCCATCTGCATGGGTGTCGTGAAGTTTGCCACTTCTGTATTAAGAAGTGTGAAATTGGCTTTGGATAAATTTCTTTACGGTGGTTTCTCTAATGGCTGGTGGGGGTGGGATGTGGATGTCTAGGGTGATTAGCTTGTGGTTGGATCTGACCAATGAGAAATTGACCTCTGGTGTAGAACACCGGTCGCCCATGTTGGTAATGACCAGGTCCAGGATATTGCTGCCCCTGGTGGGGGTGTGGATAAGTTGATCCAAGGCGCTGGAATTTATGAATTCCAGAAAATGTTGAGCAAAAGAGTTGGTACATGAGTAGTTTCCCAGTTATTTGTGGGGTAGTTGAAATCACCCATTATTAGGGTGTTAGGCTGTACCCTAATATTTTCCAGTGGATCAAGAAATGAGGAGTGGGAATCCTGGTGCATGGTGGGAGATCTGTTGCAAGCTACAATTTTAATTGTGGTCTTGCCCAGAGTTAGTTGCACTTGGATAATCTCAGATGCATTATGCTGAGCAACTAGCCTGGAGGTGTGGATATACTTAACGAATATGGACACGCCTCCGCCTTTAGTGTTTCGGTCCAGGTTAGGTAGCCGAAAGGTGTGGTATGAATTATAGCCTGGTAATGCAGGGATGCTCTCTGGAGCCTTGAACCAGGTCTCTGTCACTGCATAGATATCAATGTTCTCCAATTTAAGAAGTGCCTCGAGTGAGTGCTTTTTGAGGTTTAGACTTCTAGCATTGAGTAGCATTACCCTCAGATTTTGCTTGCTTGTACCCGTTATGGTGGAGAATTTGTCATTTGAGCCTTGCCTAAAAAAGGCACTATAGGGGTGGCAAGAGCCTTAGCCAGTATCCAGAATCCCAAGGGTAACAGATGCAAGCCATCTCTGGCAAAGCATCGTGGTCTGCCGATAATGTTATCCCAGGCAGACAGGTACTGGATCCCTTTAGAATGACACAAGAAGCTTAGCCAATTGTTGAAATCAATAATTTTGTCCTTGTACTGCGATATCATTCTGGGCGATGGCAGGATGCTACTCAGGGCTAGGATCATACCTGCCTGGGCCACATGATCTGAGAGCTCTTCCATGTCTCTTTTCATGTAGTTCAGGGAGGTATATCTCAGGTCATTCACACCAACGTGGACAATTACAGAGTCATATTTGTACTTAAGGAGTGACTTGAGTGCGTGCGTTATGTGGCGGCGAAGATGTATCTGGGGGCCCAGAAGGGGAAATCTAATAAAGGAGGGTAGATTTTAAAGAAATTTATGAAGGTGTTTGGCATGGAAGGTGTGAATTCAGTAATAGGAGTTTAGAGTGAATTTACAAATTATTTTCCAAGATACAAAAACTGGGCTAGGCTAGACATGCACCCAATAACTATTTCACATCATGCACCAATAGTAATTAAAATAAAAACACAGGGGAATGAAATAAAAATGAGACACTGGCGCTTCAGGAGCTATTCGAGAGGATAAATTACTTCTGAAAATATAGTTAGGGAGTGGAATAAAATTAAGGTGGAGTTTAAAAATAGGGTGGAAATGAAAGAAAGCGAGCTATGGTTAAGAAGTAAAAATTATTTAGAGGGACTGACAAATGTTGAAATATAGCAGAATATGGGGACAAGAAGAGGATCAACTGCAGAATACTAAGCAGAAAATAAGGGGTTACCTCAATAATATTCACAAGTTTAGAAATATTGCTGTTAAGCAACTGTTTTTTGATAATAACACTAAAGCACAAAAACTTTTAGCACAACAACTCAGGCAATGGAAATTAGCAAGGGCTGTCACCAAGCTTAGGGAGCCTATAACAAGGAAGCTCACTGATCACTCATCTCTCATTGGGTAGAAAGGGCTATTACCAAGCTTAGGGGAACCTATAACAAGGAAGCTCACTGATCACTCATCTCTCATTGGGTAGAAAGGGCTATCGCCAAGCTTAGGGGAACCTGTAACAAGGAAGCTCACTGATCACTCATGTCTCAGTCACTGGGCAGACCTGGCAGTCTCTGTGTTGCTTCATACAGCTATTTCCCTGCTATTTCACAATTTAGCTTCCACTCCTTCCCATTAAAAATTTCCAGCTGTCAATGTGGTAGATAACCTGAAGCTTTCCAGAATTCCAAATATAGTGCATGCATCCATTTCCACTTACCTGCAGTCAATCCAGAGTACAGCAAACTGAATTCCAAATATAGTGCATGCATCTATTTCCACTTACCTGCAGTCATGCAGAGTAGAGAGAATAGAAATGGGCTGAAAGTCTGATGGATTGGAAGGACGGGCTTTTCTTAGGGAGAGATTTTACAATTGCATTTTTCCAGATATATTAGGCATAATATTAAGTGAAATGCAGTTGTAGATTATTTTCACTAATGTTGTGATGCTGTTTCTACAGGGTTTTCTGTACCAGGGGGCTTTGCCATTTAATTTGCTCGAGCAGGTGTCCTTGGGTGTGATAGTTCAGAACTAGAATGAAGGGATCTGTGGAGTGCTAGATGTAATCTGGGATTGAGTAGCAAAAGGGAGGAGTAGGTCACTGAAACGAGAACGGAAGTCAGAGGCAGAATTCATGAAGGGAAGGTTATTTTGTCCTGTAAGATTGTTGACCCTTAACGGAAGTTTTTGTGTGTTTTTATTAGTGACGTTTGGGTGTGATTTCATCAGGTGATATTTATCTTGCCATATTTCTTGCTTGACAAAGTTGCATACCTAGGTGTAGTATTGTTTGTTTATGGTAGTGGAAAGCACTTTCCAAGAATGGTACCGTGTCTCTGAGTTTTAAGCTCATAGGGTAACCATTTATTAGTTTCTAGTTTGCATAGTTTTTGGATTACTGGAAAGCAGGAGTTTTGCAGGTCAGTATACAGGTGAGTAGTTCTGCAGCAGTGTTAAGGTCAGATGAATTCAGAATTGGTGATCAGTCCATTTATGAGATGGTAAATTTAAGTTTGTTAATGTTGTTCTGTGATCCATTACAGAAAGGTATGAGCTTTGGGGACATGTTTACATATGGATGATAGATATGAAAACTAATAGGGCATGGTCACTGAAAGATGGTGAGTGGATGGTGACGTTCGAGATGAGATAAAATGTGTTAGTTAATATGAGATTTAGGAGGGAGTGGCAAGATGAGGTCGGGTCTAGTAGGTTGAGTGATGTATTATTTTATCTCATGTGACTTCCTTGCTGTAGAACAACAGTCGGAAGTCTTCTGATAAACTAATCAGCCAGTCATCTTGAAATCTTCTTCATAATCTTCCCAAATAAGAGATGTTTAGCTGATCAGCCTATAACTAGTGAGGCAGTGAGCATCCTCTCTATAAAGGGTCCACTTAACCCTCCCTCTTTCAGCAGGATGTTAAGTAGAAGAGAACTAGTCAGTACTCCTAGCTGACTACTTGTCAACACTAGTTTACCTTTAACAAGTCACTTAACCAGGCATTCGTCCTGGGTTACCCCTGAAAAGGGACTGTGTGTCCGGAGGACATTATTATTACTCCAGTCACATGTTTAAGAATCCTAGACAGCTGGCTATCCTGCTTCTGTGCTTTATTCTCTCTTGATCAGCTATTTGTTTCTTTTCATCCCAGGGCTTTAAGTTTGGCTGTTTCTAAGCAAAGCATCTTTTTCCTGATTTCTAACGCCATTTCTTTTTGTTATTCCTTTCATGGCAAATGTCTTTCTCCTCTGTAAAGGGACATTCTACTAGGGCAGCAAGTCTGGTGCCATCCTTGAGGTTGCTGTTTGTCCCTTTATTCATACTTTCCCTAAACATTGTAAACTGGATGTTGTTTCAAGGGGCAGGGCAGATTTTGCCAAGGTTATTTTGCATGGATTTGTTGAGGGCTGTTCTGTGTCTTCCTCCTCCTAGTTTTCTTCGTAGCTCTTGTAAAATCCCTTATGTAAGGAATACTGCAACTGTGATGTGGAAGGCTGTAGTATAGTTGTGTAAAATGTTAGCATAACAGTAGATGTCTTTCTCTTCACTGTTGCATTATTTGGTCCCCCCTCCCCTTCTTTCCTACGTCTTCATTGTGCTTTGGTAGCCTGGGGGGCCCTTGCTTCCTTTTTCCTTCTGGATGTATATGTTCTCCTTTGTCCCTGAGGGTATTCTGTTCCGCCTGCGGTGAATCAGTTGTGAGTGTTTGTGTCCTTATTTCACCTTTAAGCTCTATGCCCTTATGCAGGGAACATACATGTGACGTATGGGGCCTATAGAATCTAAAGGCTTAGGTTCATAGGTAGGTACTAAGCTAATGGCCCTAGGGCCTATACAAGCCTAGCGAAAAAGGTGCCCTGGCTTTCACCACCCAAGAAAATTATTTTCCTGTGCCCCTGTCAAGCAGAACCACAGAAGTTATCCCCGGGGAGAATTTCCTGTTACCCATCCAATCATCAAGATTTTTCTTGAATAGTGTTAATGAGGAGCTCTGTTTGACAAAGATAGGTAGTCTGTTCCAGAGTATGGGAAGTCTCTAGGACAGGAATCTATCCCTCCAGCATGTTCTGTTTATTGTGGTGACAAGGTTTAGGTCCCTAGAGCGTGTAGCTTGGAGGGATTGGGATTTCTTTAAGTGGAGCATGTCCAACAGCTCTGGGTTTGACATAGCTTTGTATATTAGGCAGAGATCGCCTCTGAGTAGGCGATATGCGACGGAGTAAAGCTGGAGTTTTTTGAGACGGTCTGCGTAAGGCATCTGTTTGAGGCCAATAATCCTCTTTGAGAGGTATTTTTGCGGCCTTTCCAGTTGTTGTACCCCTTGGCAGGAGACCACTTATGTAAAGAATACTGCAACACTGAAGAGAATGACACCTGCTGTTATGGTAAGATTTTACACTACTGCACTTTCTGTGCAACATAAAAAGACTAAAAAGGCTCACCCAGACTCTACTACACTTTGCTGTGAGGGAAAGGTTAGTTTGCTTTTTATTTGTTGTATTATTTGTTGCCTTTTTCTATTTTGAATACTGTGATGTGTTTTATTTACCTTGTGTTTTACTTGTATTCTGCTTTTAACTGCATATTAAAACTTGTTGCGAGTCAGGCAGACATTTTTTTCCCCACCCAGTTACTGTTGTGTTTTTAAACACTGCTGCCTTCTAGTTGCCTTCCCCTTATGTTAATTTGACCGTATATCTCATTTCCTCTCTGTTTTTACTGGCTTGTGTAAGTAAGCACAAAATTATCATTTTGTGAAATCACTCCCCTTCAACTATTTACATTTATTGGCCATCCTACTGTATTCCATAGTACCAGAATCCAAAAGTGACCACCCCCTTTCAGTCTATCTTGCTGTTTTAAAAATAGTGACTCTCCACTAAAACTTAACTTTTTAGACAGGTAAAATTTAAGTTACCTACTTTCACATCTAACTCCTCTTGTGCACACTGCAGTTTTTAGGATAGACCATTTTTTTTTCATCTTACCTTTAAGCATCCCTGTGACTACCACTTGCTTTAAAACCTGCTGGAAAGCACTAGGAAGTCTTAAACTGATGCAAGCACTCAACTCTCCTTCTTAATAAGGAGAAATTAATCGTAGGCACTAAACAGACTATAATTGCAAAGTACCTTGCTAATAAGGTAAGAGAAAACAGCTCTTGTACTTCACATAAAAAAAAGCACCAAACCAGGCATGTTCAAGGGTCAGCTTCCGGTGATTTCTCCTGTCCACCTGGTGAATCTGGGTATACTGGGGCAATGCAACAATTGCCTCATGTACACAGACAACCCTCTCCTCCTACCTCCCAACACTACAACCTGCGAGAGATGCACTTACATAGCCAAATTGGAAGCAAAGCTCTCTCCACCCAATATTGTGCTAGACAGTCAAGAGGAGAAGGTTAACACCCACACTTCACCTCAAGCAATACATAGCCATTCTAACCACACACCACCAACACCCACACATAGCAACACTAAACCCACATATGTGGAGGCCCTTAACAGTAACCTTCCCAAGCAACAGGGACCTCCGAAGCTGAAAGGCAAACAAACACTAATCACAACCATAAGTGTCACATAGCTCACAACACCAGTGTGCCACCCAACAACAGTCCCTAAGGCAAGACAACGTACCCAACACTTTAGTCATAGGTGACTCTATGTTCAGGCGCACTGATGTCCCACTCACCAGGCTGAACTAGGAGAAAATTACAGTTAGCTGCCTGTCGGGTGCCAGGATCTGCCACATAACGCATGCGCTCAAGTCACTCCACAAGTACAAATATGACTCTGTCATTGTCCATGTTGGAGTGAATGACTTGAGACATACCTCCCTGGACTACATGAAAAGAGACATGGAAGAGCTCTCGGATTATGTGGCCCAGGCAGGTATGACCCTAGCCCTGAGTAACAGCATCCTGTCTTCGCCCAGAATGATACCATAGTGTAAGGACAAAATGATTGACTTCAACAATTGGCTAAGCTTCTGGTGTCATTCAAAGGGGATCCAGTATCTGTCTGCCTGGGACGACATGATCGACAGACCACAATGCTTTGCCAGAGATGGTCTTCACCTGTTGCCTATGGGATTCAGGTTACTGGCTAAGGCTCTTGCCACCCCTATAGTGCCTTTTTTAGGCAAAGTTCAAAGGACAAAACCACCACCGTAACAGGTACAAGCATGCAAAATCTGAAGGTAATGCTACTCAATGCTAGAAGTTTAAACCTCAAAATGCACTGTCTCGAGGCACTCCTAAAAATTGAGAACATCAATATGTGTGCAGTAACTGAGACCTGGTTCAAGGCTCCAGAGAACACCCCTGCAGTACCAGGCTACAACTCTTACCACACTTTTCAGCCACCAAACCAGGACCGAAACACTAAAGATGGAGGAGTGTCCATATTCACCAAGGATATTCACAACACCAGGCTAGTTGCCCAACATAATGCATCTGAAATTCTCCAGGTGCAACTAAAATTCTCCAGGTGCAACTAACACTAGGTAAGACTGCAATCCAAATTGTAGCTTGCTACAGATCCCCCACCATGCCCCAAGATTCTCACTACACCTTTCTAAACATACTGGAAAATATTAAGATCCAACCAAACACCCTAAGACTGGGTGATTTCAACTACACTGCCATTAACTGGGAAAACTATTCGTGTGCCAACACCTTTGCCCAATGGTTCTTGAAATTCATAAATTCCAGCGGCCTGGATCCTCTAATCTTTAGTCCCACCAGGTGCTCCAATATCCTAGATCTGGTCATTACCAATATGGGAAATCGATGCTCCACACCTATGGTCTCCCCCTCATTGGTCAGGTCTGACCATAAGCTAATCACCCTTGACATCCATATCCCACATTCCACCCCCATTCCCAAGTAAGGAAATTTCCGTAAAAAAACTTCTCCAAAGCCAACTTCATGCTGTTCAAGTCAGAAGTGACAAACTTCTTGACACCCATGCAGACGGGAACTGAAAGTTCGACTGCTGAATCCTACACCAAGGCACTGTACGTGCACATACACTCGTGCATGAATCATGCCATCCCCAATAGAACCAAGACGCCCTCCTCCAAAAAAAGGAAGCCAATCTGGTGGTCCCTTGCCATAAACAAACTTTACAACAAAAGGAAAAAACTGTTGCAGAAAAGAGGAAAATCCCACGATGCAAAAAACTCCCTTACCAGCCTTAATAAGAAGCTAAGATTCCTCATAAAATCCTCCAAAGCTAGTTATGAAAATAAAATGGCAAAGATTCCAAAGACAACCACAAGGAATTCTATAGCTATGTCAAGAATCTAAATGGCAATGGTCAGATCTGCTCTGAGCTACAACAGAATGGCATTAAATATACTGATCCCAAGGATATTGCCGATATCCTGGCAGATCGATTCAGTGCAAACTTCACCCCCCTCTCAACCCCTAAAGGGCCCATCTCAATACTGAAAGATGGCCAAATTACAGTAATAACGGCCACACAGGTATAAAAAACGCACTCTTTAAAGCTAAGAATACAGCATCCATGGGACCAGATGACATCCCAGGCTGTGTACTACATGAACTACAAAATGAACTGGCACATCACCTAAGTGTCATGTTTAATTATAGCCTCACCTCAGGCTTTGTGCCCACTGAGTGGTGCACAGCTACAGTTATCCCACTCCATAAGGGAGTATCCACCTTGGATCCCGGGTACTACCGCCCCATCCGTCTGACGAGCCTGATCTGCAAGGCCATGGAACGTATTATCATGGAACTTGTAAGCAAAGACATTGGCAACCTTCAAACACTGGACCCCACCCAGTTTTGGTTCGTGAAGGGCCGATCTTGTCTCCTGAACCTGATTGACTTCTTTGAATCAGTCTCCAGAGCCGTGGGCCAGGGTAAGGTGGTCCACACAGCCTATCTGGACCTCGCCAAGGCCTTCAACACCATCCCCCACTCTGGAGTCATAGATAAACTTACTAAGCTGGACATTAATCCCTATGTCACTCGATGGGTTGCCAACTGGCTTACTGATAGAACCCACACTGTAAAAGTAGCCAACTCCAAATCCATCTCCAGACAACTAACAAGTGGTGTACCTCAGGGTTCAGTCCTGGGACCGCTCTTGTTTGGCATCTACTTCTCTGAAGTACAGGCCAACACCAAGGAACTCTGGCTAACAAAGTTTGCAGATGACTCCAAACTGGGAGCCATTATTGAATCCCCAAATTATGTGGATAGTCCACAAAAAGGCCTTACAGAAACAGATGCTTGGTGCCAGAGCCATGGGCTCAAGCTCAATACCAAGAAATGTATAGCTATCCCCTTTGGGAAAAAACATGTAACCGTGAATTACCACATAGGTGGCAGGACACTAAACACCAAAAGTGTGATAAGAGACTTAGGGACAGAGGTGGACAGTGGTCTCACCTTTGATAACCACATCACCACAACAGTCAGGAAATCCTTCTATATGGCACACCTCATCACTAAGGGCTTTTCATCCAGAAAAAAGGAGGTCATTGTCCCACTGTACTCATTCCTCATTAGACCCATTATCGAATACAACACCCCATTTGGTATGTACCTCTCAAGACATCTGCAACAATTGGAAAGGCCACATAAATACCTCACTAAAAGAATCACAGGCCTAAAGCAGATGCCCAATGCTGACCATCTAAAAAAAAACTCCACCTATACTCTGTCGCATATCGTCTTCTCAGAGGCGATCTCTGCTTAACATACAAGGCCATGTCAAACCCAGAGCTGTTGGACATGCTACACTTAAATAAATCCCAATCCCTCAGAGAGACACTCCAGGGATCTAAACCTTGTCATCACAATGAACAAAACATGTTGGAGGGATAGGTTCCTGACCCAGAGACTCCCCAGACTCTGGAATAGACTGCCCATACATGTCAAGCAGAGCGCCTTTTTGGCCTTCTTCAAAAGGAACCTTGATTGGATGGGAGATAGGAAATTTACCCTGGGGATCACGTCAGTTGCCCTGCTAGACAGGGGTCCAGGGAAGTAAATACTGTGGGAAGAAATATCCAGGGAATTGTTATGGCTAGACTTTTATAGGCCCTAGGGCCGATAGCGTAGTACCAACCTATGAACAAAATATTTTACTCTGAGTCACTTTTTTGTAGAAAGGCAGGCAAGATCGGAAAAGCCCACACATCACCCTATTTTTTGTAAGTTAACCATTATGCATAATCATGAAATATGTTTGAACATGACAAAAAAGTCTGCGGACCTTCCCACGCATGTCCATGGCCTTCTTATAATCAATCCTGCACAAAAGATCTGCAACCAATAAATCCAAACACAGCAAGTAGTCAGATACAAAATAACATGCCGGACATATAGAAATGATATTTTAATAAAACATTATTAAAATAGCATTTCTATAAGTCCAGCTTGTTATAATCAACTCTGTGGTTGCGTTACAGGAAAGGAAATGAGACCAGTAGACATTGACCATCAGAAGAAAAGAAACATGCAATAGTTCTTGTGTTTGCTGCCTCCTAGAAAGATGGACTTGTCAAAAGTAATTAAGTGCCATCTTATATTCGCATGCTGTTAAAAAAAAAAAAAAAAAACTCTGAGTGGTTAAGACCTATGGTTGTCAGCAGTCCCAACTATAAGCAGTAAGAACTGATGAGGATATTATTAGTTCGGACAGCCATGGCGGATGTACATTCTTCATTTTAACAGTGCTGTCCAGTTTACATGGAACACTTCATGGTTTGTCGCTTGTAATGTACTAGTGTCAGATCCAGTGACTCTGGTGGAAGCCAGACAGGATTTGAACAATGAAAGAGTCATAGTTGACCCACATCCTACAGTTTGGTTAGTTAATCTGTCTTGTAAAGAGGCCGCTGTCTTAATGGGATCACTTCAGGTATAAACAAGTAATGAAAGTCGATGCCACCCTTTAGCTGTATACACAATCTTTCGCTTCAGTCTTGTCTGAGAGGAATACCCTGATGTGAGTGACCAGCTTCTGTGGGTAAAATTCGTCTTGTATAGAAGTAAGATGCATTTCTTCAGGTAATTATTTTTTTTCTTCTTTACTGAGCAGCTTAACTCATAGTGTCTTTTTATCGAGTTGCCCTGCAGAGAAAAACTCCAGCAATATGCAGACATCCCAAAATTTAAACAGAAATTCCAAATGACATGTATCTTTACAGGACAGTACATTGTAGTGGGATGTAATGCATCTATTAGTGCTATGAAGTTGTGTTATACTAACAAGGACCAAGATTTGTTGGCAGGTATGTATATTAAAGCTATACAGTATTGGATAAATCAAAGTGTATATAGTTCTTTTACATTTCCATCCTTTAATTTAGCAATTTCATTACATTTTTATTATTATTCAACACGTGGAAGAACACTTGCAGATAAACGCTCCTTATCCAGGAATAAAATAAACAAAGTTTGATAGCAAGTGGATAGGAGCGAAGCTAGACAGCAAACAAATATAGTTCAAGTCCAACACAAAGCCCTTCAGAGTTTCAAATATTCCAAGTAATCCAAATAGAACCACCAAGTCCTGTGGTAAATATTCTTTATTCAACAGACAAGCACTTTCGCTGAGTACAGCTTCTTCAGGTCAATTCAGTTGGAATTGACCTGAAGAAGCTGTACTCAGCGAAAGCGCTTGTCTGTTGAATAAAGAATATTTACCACAGGACTTGGTGGTTCTATTTGGATTACTTGGAATATTTGAAACTCTGAAGGGCTTTGTGTTGGACTTGAACTATATTTGTTTGCTGTCTAACTTCGCTCCTATCCACTTGCTATCAAACATTTTTATTATTAGCAAGAAATTTGCTTCATTTAACTGGCCAAGATATTTTTGGGTATATGTAATTTATTATCAGATTTTCCCATTCCACATTGCAATATAATTCTTGTCAACAAACCTCTAGTGCTGAGTGTGCTGTCTGATTGAACAATATGAATCCTGTTGAATGCACATTATGTACATCATATGGTTTCCTCTGAGTTACAGATATAACCTATTCATTTATATGTGTTGGTCTGCCTATGTTTAACTGTTGTTAGGGAGAGAATTGAAGTGGTTAAAAAACAGGAAGAGACCAAGCGAGTGACGATGGGAAAGAAGAGAAAATGTGCAGCAAACAGCGAGATATTAAGTGATTTAACGAGGAAGGGTTAAGCGGTGGGCTCTGCCTGTGTACTAACCATTGTAGGACTTCACAGTGAGATATTAAGTGATTTAACGAGGAAGGGTTAAGCGGTGGGCTCTGCCTGTGTACTCACCATTGTAGGACTTCACAGTGAGATATTAAGTGATTTAACAAGGAAGGGTTAAGCGGTGGGCTCTGCCTGTGTACTCACCATTGGTAGGACTTCACAGTGAGATATTAAGTGATTTAACAAGGAAGGGTTAAGCAGTGGGCTCTGCCTGTGTACTCACCATTGTAGGACTTCACAGTGAGATATTAAGTGATTTAACGAGGAAGGGTTAAGCGGTGGGCTCTGCCTGTGCACTCACCATTGGTAGGACTTCACAGTGAAATATTAAGTGATTTAATGAGGAAGGGTTAAGCGGTGGGCTCTGCCTGTGCACTCACCATTGGTAGGACTTCTATAGAAATATTTCTGTATTTTTCAGATTTATTTTACTGGAATACGTTTAAGCGAGACTATTCCTAACCTGAGATGTGATCGTACTTAGTAACGACTCTAATGATTATTTCTAGCTGTACACCCCTTTATGAAAGTGCACTCCTGTAAGAAATATTTCAGCATGATTATGTTTATGCTAAATTTCTTAAGGGGGGCTTACAGCCTCCCAGATACCCCACCCTTCTATAAGGGGAGGGGGTGGTGTTAAGAAGAGATGAGCATGCTCTGTGAAAAATTACACAAAACTAATAAGATGACAATTTAATTGGATGTTTGTTTGGCAACTACATCAGTAGTAAAAACTGCTCTTGACTTATGCTCAGGCCTGTATGTGATGGTGGTTTTGTAATTCAGAGAGGAGTTATGAAGTTGTGTAAGTAATCACTCCTTGAATACAATGTAATCTTTGGATTGTCTAACAGTGATGGCGAACATGTGACACGCCACAACATTTTGGGTGACACACCAGCGTTCACCAACACTAGAGTTACCAAAGAAACTGCTTTTGCATTTGTTGCTTGTGTGTGAAGTGCATTGAATTATTTTGTGCCGGGAGTCAGTTCAACAACACTGCTGCAGAGTTAAGGACGTTATTAACCTAAAAGACTATTTCGGTGTACTGTCTCGATAGTCTGCGAAGAGTAGTACTGACATTGTTTTCTCATCGTGGCTACACTTCTGCAAAGTGCAAGTAGCCCACATTTCTAAGTGTGGGCTATTATGACAGTCCACACCGTCAGTATAGTCCAGCATCTCCTTGCTACTGACCTTATGACCTTCAGAAAATGTATATTAATTCACATTCATTTTTTTGTGTCAGTGTCTCATATTAATAGTACTAGTAGTTTTAAAACTGTCCATGTCTCTCATCTCTATATTTGTCCCTGATTCTGTAGAGATTTCTCCCTGATGTACTGAGAGTCATGCTGTTTTATTTATATATATATATATATTTTTTTTTTTTTGGGGGGGGGGGGTTGGCACTCAAGCAGAGTGAAGTTAGGCATTTTCTGAATTTTTGACACACCGAACCCAAAAGATTCATCATCACAGTTCTAACATGTGTTTGAGCTGGCAGGGAATTACAGATTCTGTGGAGGCCTGATATCCACCTAAATATCTGACCATGAAGCAAAGCACATATACCCAGCAGTGCAGATTTTTTGCCTGGGTGACAGTCCACTCCGTCAGTATAGTCCAGCATCTCCTTGCTACTGACCTTATGACAGTCCACACCATCAGTATAGTCTAGCATCTTCTTTCTACTGACCTTATGACAGTCCACACCGTTAGTATAGTCCAGCATCTCCTTGCTACTGACCTTATGACAGTCCACACTGTCAGTATAGTCCAGCATCTCCTTGCTACTGAACTTGACAGTCCACACCATCAGTATAGTCCATCATCTCCTTGCTACTGACCTTATGACAGTCCACACCGTCACTATAGTCCAGCATCTCCTTGCTACTGACCTTATGACAGTCCACACCATCAGTATAATCCAGCATCTCCTTGCTACTGACCTTATGACAGTCCACACCGTCAGTATAGTCCAGCATCTCCTTGCTACTGACCTTATGACAGTCCACACCATCAGTATAGTCCAGCATCTCCTTGCTACTGACCTTATGACAGTCCACACCGTCAGTATAGTCCAGCATCTCCTTGCTAATGACCTTATGACAGTCCACACCGTCAGTATAGTCCAGCATCTCCTTGCTACTAACCTTATGATAGTCTACACCGTCAGTATAGTCCAGCATCTCCTTGCTACTGACCTTATGACAGTCCACACCATCAGTATAGTCCAGCATCTCCTTGCTACTGACCTTATGACAGTCCACACCATCAGTATAGTCCAGCATCTCCTTGCTACTGACCTTATGACAGTCCACACCGTCAGTATAGTCCAGCATCTCCTTGCTACTGACCTTGGATTATTCTTGCTCATGTAGAGTGATAATGTTCCTACCTTACCATCAGTGCTCGTGTCTTTGTAGCAGAGAGGTGTGATTTGAAGCTCTGGAGCAATACCGTAAATATGTATAATTTTCATGTTTAATGACTATCCCTCCCTTCATCAATATTCTCTGCTAAAAGTAAAGTTAGATTCCAGGTGTCATGCCTTCAGTGTCCAGGAAGTGCTAAACAAGTTGAGTAACACAATTAACAGCTTGTTTTCATTGCTGTGTAAAATATATTTTGTTTTACCACTTGAATAAGCCATACATCCACAGAGACAATACATTTTCCAGTAACAATTGCTCCTAGCACATTTCTTCCACATTGCCGTAGCACTTTATTAAGATTACTTTTATTTGCTTTCTGCTTTGCACTACACCAAAAGGTAGAGATCTTAATTTGCTTATTAATTCTTTGGGGCCTCCATGAAAATAACATTAGTGCATTACTTCCTGGTAGTGGTAACGATTAAAAATACATGTTCAAACATAAGAACTAGGCTAGCTGCCCTTGCGGGCCATTTTAAGGTTAGCAGACTTCCCTTTTTGTACTTGAAGTAACCTGTCCAATTTGGTTCATAGGTATATATTAGGATGACGACCACAAGGGCATTTATAAGCATAGCCGCAGAATCCAGTATGATTGCATGCCATTGTAACATGAACGTTTAAATTGAAAGTATATAAGTATACGTGTATATATATATATATATATATATATATATATATATATGTGTGTGTGTGTGTATATATTATATAACCACCATGCACATAGTTACACTTACACATGTATGTATGCATATCACATACAGGCACCATACACTTGCCTACCTTGTGTGTGTGTGTATATATATATATATATATATATATATATATATATATATATATATATATATATATGTAAATCACATACACATACCATACAAACTTTTGCATGCTCCCTATATGTATTCATGTAAGCTATATACAGTCATATTCAAATTTGAACACTCCATATATGTAAGCATGTCACACACACACACGCACACACACAAATCCATTGTATTGTAGTCAGTATTTCTGACCTATATTGATTTCACATTTTTTATGGTTATTGGATTAAATTTAGAATTCAAAAGTTAGCCCAGACCATAACCGTGATTCTATAAGGAAACATTTTCTTGTAATTTAGCTGCTAGTGTTCCATAACTTGCAGGTTTGGCACATAACATTGAAACAGTAGCCAAGTTCTGTTTATGCTATTGAGTATTTTTTTTGAAATTGTAGGAAAATTGGATAGAGTAAAAATAAAATCCCTTCAAGTTATAAATCCCTTTTCTGGATGCTTCATTATACTAAAGTGTATGAAACAGATGCCAAATCTCTTGTCTTCAACCTGTAGGTTTCTGGCCTTAAATCTGGAACAGTTGCAACACCTTTAGTCAACTTTAAATGTCAGTGGTATAAATCTTAGAGACATGTTATGTTCATATATCAGTCACGGTGGAAAATAAAGGTTTTATTCATTAAATGAAGTGCTGTAACTCTGTTCACAATATGTTCCATTTGAAAGAAAACCGAACCTGAAATCCAATAAAACTATAGAGTGCACTTTTCTGCAAGCTTGGAAAAGACAGAAAGGAAAATAACACATGGCTGTTTGTGTATTTAAAAAAAATGCTGGATTGGATAGTATCACAGCATGGCACACAGCAGCATTTAGGCTATCTGACAGGTCTGCCCCATGAAAACACTAGCAGCTATTTATTTTTGTGAAAATCATTGTCTTTTCCTGAGTTATATAGCCTTCATTTGGCATTTGTTTGGCACTTTACAGGCACACTGCTTTACTTTCTGGATGTGTAGTGGTCACTGTCATTAATCTTAATGCTTCCTCAGTTTAAATTTCCTGAGACTTCACTCCTCTTTGGCAGGTCTCCAGTCGACCAACTTCAGTCACCTGTTTGGATGTAGATGAAGAGCACTGTTTTAACTGAAAGGCAGTAGATTCCACTGAGACTTGTGACACCTTATTTGTCATCTTTGAGCATCTTGCTTCCTTGTGCTTAGATTCAAGCTTTCCTTACAGCAAACTAAAATTGTTACGTAATAGATCATTTTAACCTGTTTCCTGCACTTGCTATTTTGTATCTTTTCCACTCCTACTTTGTATAATTAACTTGTTTCCAGTTCTTTACAAAACTGCCACGTCCCCATTTCTGGATGTATACTTTAATCATTTGCAGACACTTGTGTGAAAAACGTGCATCAAAGCCCAGCATTCACGCAAACTCCTTAAATTTTAGTCGTCATTTTATTTACCAAAACTGCAAGGATTCTCTGTTCAAAATCATGTTATCATTTATTTGTTTTTCTCTATAAGATACTACACCAGTCTCAACAGAATGTTTTATAACAGGAAGTGTTATTTTGATGACACCACCAGCTTTTAACATGTGTGAGAGTTATAGCCCTGATCCCCAGTCCAAAACTGAAAATTAGAATCAGATCTAGTAAAATAGCATGTGCCTACTGATCGATTTAGTGTGCCGAAACCACTTTATTTAGCGTCCACAAACAGCACATGTTCTGATTGATCAACTGACAACTCATTGATCAAGTGCCAAAGTGGAAGAAAAAAATGCCAAAACAATTCATGGTGAATCTCAAAGGCACTTTATTTTTGTGGTGGGGCAAGCCCCTCTGGGAACATGCCTAAAGTTATATATAACTACTCTGATGTTGCACAACAGTAGAGAGAAATGAATTCCACTGTCAAAAGTTGGAGTCTCCCAAATTTCTCCACTTGATAGTCACTTGCTCAAAGAGGTGTCAAACCATTGAAATTTTCCGGAACACACACATTTACTTTTCAGAGTGAGTGCACAAACTGTACAAGTGCTTTTTACGGAGTAATAATAAGAGCTGTCTTCCATATGTGGAACAGGTGCCCTTGGGTGAGTTCATCCTTTCAGTCAGCATTCAGCTGTCTTTCATACATCCTGCACTTGAGGGTGCATGTGCTCAATGATGACATACGCCATGATGTCACATATAAATTGCTTAAGCTCTTAAACCCAAAGATCTCCAGTTCTCCAGTTATTTTTTTGTCCCTTATGCAGTTCGTATCATGATCCTAGCCTTTTTTCTTTTTGTTTTTTTGTTTTCCTAAATAAAAGTTCCTGTGTGTGCATTAATATAATCCCACTACCTGTTTGTGTGGCTTTTAAAGTTCAGGGTCCATAGTGCAACACCACCCAAACATTAGTGTAACCATTGTCTCTCCCATTAAAGGTCAGAGGGAAGGGATAGCCATGGCCTAAACTTCCCTGGAAGTAAGTCTGTTTCTAAAATGTCTTTCTGGATTCTGTACATGCTAAGCTTATACTGAGGACTTTCTTACCCCTGGTGAGTGAAGCCTGGTGCGTTGGCAATTCCCCTCCCATAGTTGCTTGGCTAGAGTTTGAGGCCAACTGCCCTAATCCCAGAGACAGGCCTCTTGAGTCAATTCACCAGCAGTTGAGGGTACTTGAGATCAAGCACTCTACCTTCCTATAGTTTCTTCGCAGGCCCAGCATAATCATCCCTAGTTGAAAGAAGGCACCAGGTCATTCTATGCCAGGGCTTGCAGCTTAAGGCTAAGACTTCACTTGTTTGCATGATATCAAGTGATAACTTGAGTTGTGGGTGCTGAAATCAGCTTGATGGCAGCAATGAGCAGATTTCAGGCTAATCCTTCCTGTGTGCTACCTTCAGTGGTTGATCCATGTTGCCTAATGCCAACTACATGTCTGTCTTGAGTTCAAACATGCGTGACCCTATGCATGAACCTGTTTGAAGAGGTACTTGCACGCTACAAGAATTTCTCGTTCTTAGGCTGTTATAATGAGACTGAAACTCTAAAAGCCATTGTTCTTAAATGGAGAAGGATAATACGCCCTGTTGCTTTCAGCTCATACCCCCCCCCCCAAGCTGACAACCCCCTTTTTTAAAGACCTTGAAGCTCATGAGGCCCAGCATGGACTGGCCTCAAGCTCTTATCCCTTCCCCAGATGTCTGCCCATGTATTTGAAAAAGAAGGTGAAGGTGTCAAATTCCCAAGATAGGTGTGGTAAGACTGTTTCATCTTCTGCTGGACTGAGACCAAGAGTCTTCCACTATTTTACTCACCTGTTCAGATTCCTACGTTTCTGTTTGGTCAGAAACTGTAGACGCTTTTGGACCTAAGTATGGACTCCATCAGAATCTTATCAAGATGCTGTCTTTGGTTTCCAGGGTGAGCTTCTGCATTCCCACTGTAGTTTCGATTGCACACATGCTCTGGTTAGGACCAGAAAGTAAGTCAAAGCATGTGTAGTCATAAGATCATTTTCCTGAAGTTGTTGTACTTTTGGGAAGGAACTAAAAAACAGCGTCTTGGATGTCTAGCTCAGTTAAAGAAGAAAATGATGTTTGGTCAAGCCTCCCAAGATTTTATTAGAGATTTATTGAAAAGGCAGATAGCATTGAGGATTAAGGGTGTGAGCTGTTAAGCTGTTTCCTGCCATCTGGATTTTGATTTCCTTGGCCTCCATTTGCCTACTGTTGCTTTACCAGATAGTGCTTTGGGGCTAATTATGAAATTTAGCTAGGAGTCTCATTGGTCTTCTGGACTGCAAGACTTCCAAGATGGCAGTGCACCAAGCAATAGATTAATCAGAGCTCTCTTTGTGCAAAAACTGACAAATTGTTAAAAATAAATAAATGATGTGGATACTCTACAAAAGGGCCTTACAGAAACAGATGCTTGGTGCCAGAGCCATGGGCTCAAGCTCAGTGCCAAGAAATGTATAGTTATCCCCTTTGGGAAAAAACATCTACCCATGAATTACCACATAGGTGGCAGTAGACTAAACACCGAAAGTGTGATAAGAGACTTAGGGACACAGGTGGACAGTGGTCTCACCTTCGATAACCACATTGCCACAACAGTCAGGAAATCCTTCTATGTGGCATGTGTAATCACTAAGAGCTTTTCATTCAGAAAAAGGAGGTCGTTGTCCCACTGTACTCATCCCTCATTAGACCCTTTATAGAATACAACACCTCATTTGGTATGTACCTCTCAAGACATCTGCAACAACTGGAAAGGCCGCAGAAATACCTCATTAAAACAATCACAGGCCCAAAGCAGATGCCCAATGCTGACAGTCTAAAAAAAACTCCACCTATACTCTGTCGCATATCGTCTATTCAGAGGCAATCTTTGCTTAACATACAAGGCTATGTCAAACCCAGAGCTGTTGGACATGCTACACTTAAAGAAATCCCAATCCCTCGGAGACACTTTCCAGGGATCTAAACCTTGTCATCACAATGAACAAAATATGCTGGAGGGATAGGTTCCTGACCCAGAGACTCCCCAGACTCTGGAATAGACTGCCCATACATGTCAAGTAGAGTGCCTCTTTGGCCCTCTTCAAAAGGAACCTTGATAAATGGATAGGAGATAGGAAATTCACCCCGGAATCATGTCAGTCGCCTTGCTAGACAGGGGTCCAGGGAAGTAAATAGTGTGGAAAGAAATAGCCAGGGAATTGTTATGGTTAGGCTTGTATAGGCCCTAGGGCCGATAGCCTAGTACCAACCTATGAACCTATAAAAGTTATACATTTGGGTAAAAGTCAGTTACTGGTTGGTAATTACACTGCCTGAATCTCAGCACAGAGAAAATCCGGAGACAGTAAGAAAAAAATCAGTAAGAAAATTAGAAGAAAAAGCTGTGGCCTTGACGTACCTTACAGCTGTTCAGCAAAGCTGTTCAGGTTTCAGCTTTAGTACAGGATATGACTTACAGCAGTTTAGAGGAAGAAAAGTGCAATTCGCTCAGAGGTGTTTAAAATAAGGAAAATACTGATGGAATATATAAAATGAAATGACAGGCTGGAAACAGTAAAGAAGCGTTAAGTAGCTATTTGGATGAGCTGATAAATCTACAGAAATCAGAGGGTGAAATCGAGGAAAGGCTGAATATGAGGCTTTTCAAGAAGAGCCGTTTCAAAAAACAGTAGAGTTAGAAACCAGAGTATGTACAGAAAGCCAGAGATTTTCTGCTATACTAGAGAAACTGGATGTGGAATAATTATATTATTTTTGTTTAAGTATAAGTAAGTAACTGGACTAGTGCTCTATAGCAGGATTAGTTAATTCAGAGGGCCTATCCTGTGTGTATTCCAAATCTAGTCATGGGGAAAATACTTGAGACATATATTAGTAAAGCTTCAGTCCTACCAGCAGCAACAGCTGCTTATGAGAAAACTGTGGCAGAAGGGAAAAGTATTACAAATTTTGTACACCAGAGTGGTTGCGAAAAATTATTATTCACTGTACACCAAGAAGAAGAGAAGCAAATTTACACAAGCGATCAGGGGATGTCGAGAATCGGGTATGTTTGAAGGTGCTATATCCAGCTGTCTTCAGAATATTTTTCATGGGGGATCAAAGACAGTTTTTGATGCAGAACAGGCTAAGGGGGAAATAAAAAGGGTTAGACAAAAAAGAGAGTGCATTAGTAATTCAAAGAGAGCGCTGCTTCGAATTGTTCTCATAGTAACAGCACCTATATAAAGACTTTGCAAATGAAACCTTTTGCAAGTGTTCTAAAGGAAAATGCTAGAGTCACTGAAAAAAGTCCAGGAGCTTACTAGAAAAATCAAGAGTACGTTGGACTTGAAGCAGAGATTTGTGAGGTTAACATGATATGGAAGAACACTGATAACAATGTGAAATTAGATAGTAAATGGGAGTATGTAAAACCTAAATCCCATAAGGTGTAATTTACGCATATTATTGTGGTTCTGCAAGAAATGGCTATGTTAAGCTAGTGGGAACCCAAAAGCAGAATAATATTTAGAAGGCTGCTGAAGGGACCGAAGACACAATTTTAAGTTAAAAACATATTTTATTCGTATTATCTGTATAAAAATGTCAAGATGTAAATCGTATATATTAAAACTTAAAAAACACCAAATTGACACTTTATTAAATACACAAATATGACTAGTAAGCGCTTTCATTCAACATGAACGTCTTCAGACCAAGTCGCACTACTACATTAGTAATAAGGGATAACAATAATATACAAGGTTATAGATTAAATCTTAATGAAACATCAAAAATCCACGTTTGCTGATGATGTATTAATCACTCTTGGTGGTACTAACCCCACCTTAGAAGAATTGTTTATAAATATGGATACATTTTAAAAAGGTCTGGTCTTAACTTTAATAGCTCTAAAACACAAATTCTCTTAATTGGTTCCAAAAGTTATAATATACAAGATCAATATAAAAATATATACATCAATCTCAACAAGTAACATATTTAGGTATAATCATAGCGACTAATATTAAAGACATGTTACACCTAAATTATAGTAAACGTATAACAACCACTGAGACTCTAATAAGTAAGCGGAACAGGATTCTATTTACAATGGATGACAAACTTCCCATTATTAAGACAATCTTGCTTCCAAAGATCTTATACATAATACAATCTATGTCTATCCCCCTACAGGTTCTTATATTAAAAAATTTAGCACACTGATTAAAAACATTTTGTGGCATCCAATAAAGCCTAGAATTGCTTTGTCCTATTATATGTATAGTTGGGAAAATGGAGGTATATCTTTACCAAATCATAGGTTGGTACTGGGCTATCTGCCCGAAGGCATATATTAGCCCAGCCACGTTGTGAGGTATTCACCACCCCTTTAGCAGTTCCCTAGACCCTTGTACTAGCAGCTATAACCCTTGGCCCATATCTAGTAGTGCTGTTGGTGTGATCCCCGGTGTGAACTTTCTGTTACCCATCCAGTCATCAAGGTTCCTCTTGAAGAGTGATAGTGAGGGGCTCTGTCTTATGTAGATCGGAACCCTGTTCCATAGTAAGGGAAGTCTCTGCAAAGGGACTCTATCCCTCCAGTATGTTCTATTCATTGTTGCGTTGAGGTTTATATCCCTAGAGCGTATAGCTCGAGTAGATTTGATTTTGCTAAGATGGAGCATGTTCAACAATTCTGGGTTGGACATGGCTCTGTACGTTAGACAGAGATTGCCTCAGAGAAAGCGGTATGCAACAGAGAACAGTCTTAGCTTTTTCAATTGTGCTGCATAGGGTAACTGTTTGAGGCCAGTAATCCTCTTGGTTAGGTACCTCTGTGGTCTCTCCAGCTGCTGGAGATGTCTAGCCAGGTACATTCCAATTGGTGCATTGTACTCAATAATGGGTCTGATGAGGGAAGAGTAGAGGGGCACCATTACATCCTTAGATCTTGATGCGAACCCTTTTGTGATCAGATGGGTCACATAGAAGGATTTTCTAACCACTTTGGCAACATGGTTATCAAAGGAAAGCTGACTATCTACTTGGGTCCCTAGATCCCTTATTTCTTCTTCAGATTTCAGGATTTTTTTCAGAAATCAAGAACTTTATTCAAATTCATCAGTTATTAAGACATTTGTTTATCTTATAGATGGAGAGTATTTTGCAAAATGGAAATAAATTGTTAAATTTATCCCATAATAATCATATCTACTTATGTAACTTTAATTCTAAAGGCCTTTAAAAACTATATATTCAGGTATAGAATCTTTGAGAATTGGTTGTTCCTCATCTTTCCCATTGCCCATTCACAAAGGATAATTCTCTCTGCAGATCATTTTAAAATGTTGCTATTTAAACAAAAACAATTAATATTTTGGCATCAAATGCTAAGTAAAAATGAGACAAAATCTGTTAATGTTCTTATTGATGAATATAACCTTAACACTTTGCTTTGGTCAGATTTGCAAGAGTTTAGAAAATATATTCTAGATAAGCAAATTGTAATCCCCTCAAATGCTAAGAATTCAATACCCAAACGTATTCAGTACTTGATTTTATATACTTATAATACATTACCAGTTAAAAATAGTACATCATATATCTATAGAGCAATTAAACAAGACCTGGATGTATATTCAGATAACTATTGGAATTCATTTTCTATAACCATAGATGTTCTTCGTGTTTCACTGTTGCAGTCATTACATTTGGGGGTAATCTGCTGGCAAGTTGCCATCAGTCGGCCTGATTAACAAAGTCTTGGGTCCTGCGTCGGTTGCTGTCCCTTCTTCCATGACGTCAGATCGTCAGGGGTATAAAACATGCAGCCAATGCCATTACATCAGTCTTTCTTGCCACGTGGTGCCCGAAGCAGAAGCAGTTCAAGTGCCGGTCAGCCGACTCTTGAAATTTTCGTTTTCGAGTTTCAGAACCGAAATCTTCAACTAAAAAGCTAAGTACCCCATTGGGGAAACTTTTTCTTGCTCCTTACCGATGTCAGTAAAAGTTAATAATTGCATTACTTGTGGGAAGCAAATACCTCATAAGGATTTTCATTTGTACTGTATTCCTTGCCTAGGCCCTGATCACAATGTACCTTGCTGTCAGTTTTGTGCTAAATGTAATCAACGCACTATTAAACGTTGGTATATTTTTGCTTCTAAATAGTTTAGCTCACGCTTTAATTATCCAGAAATGTCGTCGGTTAGCAATCCGACTACCGGAATACCTAAAAAACGCAAAGAAAAAGACAGAGACAGGCCATCGAGGTCCAAAACTGATAATGACGCTTCTCCTAAAACAGTCGCCAGTTTGCCGGTACTCAGTGAGGTGCTTTCGCAGCCCCTTATACCCACTACTTCTGATTCGCAGGCCTCTACTGAAACCCATTCGGAGTCCGGTATGCTGTGAGATGCTTCAATTATGGAACCCATGGATGTCTCTACCTTAGATGGGTCCAGAGCCGCTGTGCAGGCACCGGCTTCTGAGGGTGTTTTCAAGCCAACAGATTTGTATATTAGGAACCCACGACTGACAAACCGCTAGTGAAGGTAGATGAAGTGCAGGCTGTTAGGTAAAAAAATCCACAAGTAAACCACTGGCAAAAATCCAAACTCGTTTATTCCACTCAGTTGCGTTAAACACTCCCAGTGTTTTTCGTCCCAGAAAATACCGTAACTTCTTCAGACAACAACTTCCTGTCATCACAGTGCTTATATACTAATAATCTAACGTATTTAATTAATTGCGTTAAAATTAAACAATGATCAATACTTAAACAGTGTATATCTATATCAAATTACTACTTTTCTAAATAAAATTCAAGACACTATGTTGTTGAATACTAAACAGTAAAAAGCGTACAACGCTGAAACCAGTTTTAAATAGTAAACAATATGTGTCTGTATCAAGTTACTTCTTTTATAAATAAAGTTCAAAACACAGTATTAATGAATACTAAACAGTAAAAAGCGTACAACGCTGAATCTAGTTTTAAGGTGAGCAGTATGTGTTTGTACCAGTGTAATTCTTTTACAACTAAAGTTCAAAAACATTGTTGTTCGATGCTGGACAGTAGGAAGCGAGAAATAAAGTGCATCGCTAAATTTGGTTTTAAGTAGTAAGCATGGAAATGTGTCCATCTTCCGCTCCCAGAAACCTATGATGTCAAATTATTTTTCAAAAACCAATTTCAATAATAGTTTTGTTCAATACTTGAAAAAATAGTAAATAGAAATGTCACTGGATCTAGTGTAAAATAATACACAAGGAAACATATCCCTCTACCGCTCACAGAAACGTTCACTACCACATAATTTTACAAGTTTCAAAAACAGGTTTGTTCAGTACTTCATGAAAAATGAGCGGAATGAACTACACTAAATCAAGTATCAAATTCTACCTGTCAAAAATGTTTCTACCTTCCACTCATAAAACGGACCCCTATAGGAAAAAGTTCGTTGTATGTGTAACAGGCTGCTGTGCTTTGCAGCATGCTGAAAGCATGCAGGGACCTGCAGTAATCGTTACCTGTACCAAACGCAGCCCTGCAAAACTTAACCAAATGAACATCAATCACAAATTAGAACCTAACTATAAGATATACTCAATGGAGTTAGGAATGATGATAAGTACCAGTGTAAATAAATTGTGGTATATGATTAGCATTTGATGTAAGATGCTACACACTCACAACGAGATAACCCCACTGTGTATGTTCTTGAAACATTTAACTAAAAACCTAAACATATTAAATTAATATAAAACAAACAATAACTAAATACTGTATATATAAAATATTATATTAAATACATAGTCTAGTACTTATTAATTAAAAGTAAATACGTTATTGAAATGGTTTCAATATGTTAAACCATCAAACTCATGTTGTAGCTAAAATTATTAAATTTGTTGGTACCTTAATTAATAAGCTACATTTTTAAATTGTATTTTTAAGTTATGTGTCTGTGTATTTGATTACATAAACGTTAAACCAATACTTTGTTCTAATATATTAAGAAATAAACAATCAGGATGCAGCCCACTTACTAAGTTTGTTATATTTATAATTAAATGTGTTTTAGTAAGTTGTATTTAAATTTTATTTTAATAAATTTGCTGGTGCGTCAATCTTACTTGTTACATGTTAAACTCAAAGCCCTTCTATTTTTATTTTTAGGACAAAACCTTAAAGTTTTTATATGTAACATCGTTCCATGTAACCAAAATGTCTCTAATCTTAGGAGCCAGTTAAGAATAAATAAAACAAACGGTTGGAAGTAAATGATACAAACGGCTTGAAATAATGTTAAAGCTAATAGTCAGAGTTGTGTACGTTAAGGTGTAAAATAACCTAACTTTATCTTAGTAGGTTCTTAATTTTTAAAATACATGAAATAGAACAACATTCATTCAGGCCTGGATAAGTGCAAGCCATTAGCCTTATTTGCCATTTCAATTCCCTTCTCTCCAGGTCTAGTTTCAATAAGATGTCATTGACCAACCCTTGGTCATTAAAATTTTGTCTAATTTGATTTATTACCATAAATTTAAATTTGTGGTCTGGATACTTTGTACAATGCCTGGCTAGGGCGTTGTCATCCTTGTTTTTGGCAATTGCATAACAGTGTTCGTAAATCCTGTCACGGAGTCGTCTATCGGTTTTGCCCACATAGAATGAAGGGCATTCTGTACATTGAGCCAGATAGACTACTCCTTTGGAATTGCAATTACAGGATGTATTAACTTGAAAGGTTTCATCCCTAATGTTGAACCTTTCTGAGGTGTCTATGTAGGAACAATATTTACAATGTCCACATTTTGTCATACCTCTTTTAAGGATTTTGGTTTTACCTTTAGTTTCTAATAACTTTTTCAGATTGTGGCCCCTTCTATATGTAATTATTGGGCCATGGTCAAGAATGTGTGTTAAATCTTTGTCTAATGACAAAGAACGCCAGTACTTCCTGACTATGTTACCTATGTTTGACGCCTCAATACAATAGGTAAAAGTAAATGCAGTACTGAAATTTTCCTTGTTTTTTGCAACCAAGTCAACAGACTCTTGTGTTACATTGGTCATAGCTGTATAAGAGATTTGTTCAAGGTTAGTGTTGTTCCCTAAAGTAGTATTGGATCTAGTTTGGGAGTTTAAGATTGGTAAATAAATACCCTTGCTTCTTTTTTCAATAACTTCCTTGAATATACCTTGTAAAAATGAGTCTGGATACCCCCTATTTGTGAACATGCCATACAACAAGTTGCATTCTTCATTGAATTCTTGATCAACTGTTACCATTCTTGCAGCCCTGACTAGTTGCCCTTTGACAACTGATTTCTTTTGATGGTGGGGGTGCATGCTTGTAAAATGTAGGTAATTATTACAGTGAGTTTCCTTCCTATGAATCTTAGCCGTATATTTGTCCAAGTCTTTTGTTAAGCATATGTCAAGGAAGTTAATTGTAGTTGACTGAAAGTTTTTTGTAAACTTTAAGAAGTGTGTAGTTGAAGTAAGGTAGTCCACCAATTGGTTAGCAAATTGTTCATCCCCCTTAATAATAATGAATATATCATCTAAAAACCTTTTGTAACAAAGAATTTGATTCATCCATTCACTATTAAGTAGATGTTCATTTTCCCAGTGTGCTAAGACCAAATTAGCAAAACTCGAACCCATTGGGGAGCCCATGGCTACCCCTATCTTTTGTCTAAAGAGCAGACCCTCAAAGTAAATAAAGTTGTTTGCTAAAATTATCTCTAATAGTTGTTCTACCAATAGGCATTCGTTATCTTGTGCTCCCTTACTTCTGATGAAATCAATTACCCATTCAATTCCTATAGTATGTGGAATACAGGAGTATAATTCACAGATGTCAATAGTTAGAAAGTTTCCAGATTTATTGAATGGTACATTCTGAATACATTCTAAAAAGGACCAAGAGTCCTTAAGTATTTGTATTTCTGAACCCACATATTTTTTAAGAATGCAGTCCACCAATTTTGCAGATGGATACGTTATGGACTGCCTTGCATCTACCAAAGCTCTGAAAGGTGGGTTAAACACACTTTTGTGTAACTTTGGTATGCCAAAAATCTTGGGAATTCTGGGTGCCAACATCGTAATATAAGTGTATTGATTAATATCTATAATTCCATCAGTGTAAAGGTCACTGAGGAACATTTTTATTCTATTGTATGCTTGGTTGAGTTCATTTCTGCTCGTCTCCTCGTAGGTGTCACTTCCCAAAATTGAAAACATAATGTTTGAATAGTCACTGTTGTAAAAAACCGCTATGCCCCCACCTTTGTCAGGTTTCATTAGTCTCAACGGTAGTTGTCTAATTGAGTTCAAAGAACTAGTTTCTTCATCTGATATGTTAACTTTAAGATCAAAACTAGATTCAGCGTTGTACGCTTTTTACTGTTTAGTATTCATTAATACTGTGTTTTGAACTTTATTTATAAAAGAAGTAACTTGATACAGACACATATTGTTTACTATTTAAAACTGGTTTCAGCGTTGTACGCTTTTTACTGTTTAGTATTCAACAACATAGTGTCTTGAATTTTATTTAGAAAAGTAGTAATTTGATATAGATATACACTGTTTAAGTATTGATCATTGTTTAATTTTAACGCAATTAATTAAATACGTTAGATTATTAGTATATAAGCACTGTGATGACAGGAAGTTGTTGTCTGAAGAAGTTCCGGTATTTTCTGGGACGAAAAACACTGGGAGTGTTTAACGCAACTGAGTGGAATAAACGAGTTTGGATTTTTGCCAGTGGTTTACTTGTGGATTTTTTTACCTAACAGCCTGCACTTCATCTACCTTCACTAGCGGTTTGTCAGTCGTGGGTTCCTAGTTTGTTCAAATCCAGTTCCTTGCTGTCGTTTAGATTTGTATATTACACCGAAGCCATCTTCAAAACTAAGGCCAAAATCTAAATCTATGTCTAAAAAACTGATGCCTGGGCCATGTGTGCAGGCCCCTATGCCTAAAAAACAAATTATCAAAATGGCTGAAGATTTAATTAGTCTGATCAGGGATAGCCACCACCCCCCCCCCCCCTTCTAAGAAGCCTAGTCAAGACATTGATTATGAATCTTCTGAACAGGATTCTATTTCTTCTGACTCTTCTAATGAACAGGATTTGTCTATACCTACTTATGAGGACTCAGATGCAGAAGATTCCATTCCTTCTGCTTCTCCCCCTGAGGATTTTTCTTTTGGGGAAACTTTACATACCTTAAGGGAACATTTCCACTGGGAAAGTCAGGATGTCTCTGAATCTAAAAAGAGACTTAGGGATTTTCTTCTTCTTCCTTAGCATAGGCCTTTGGCTATACCTCCTGTTCTAGACATTGTTGATGATGTTTTTTCAGAATCTATGGCTCCTGATTCTCTGCCTCCGGATCCTTGTATGCAGACAGATACTACAGGGTTCCTGACTCCCACAAATTTCTTTTCAAAAATCCTACTGCAGATCCTGAAACTATTTCTCAGGGTCCCAAGGGCATTAAGGCCTCTTCTGCTAAAAATCCTACCCCATTCTGATAGAGATTCCAGGGTGCTGGATAGATGGGGTAAAAAGATTTACACTTCTGCAACCTTGGCAATCAGGGCTTTAAACTGTCAATTTCATATGCTTAAATATCAACAGCATATCATGGGACTGCTTAGACAGAAAATGATGTTAATTTCTGACTGTGTGGAAAATAAAGATTTTCAGGATTTATTGCATTCAGCTGAACAAGTTGGAAAACATACTTTGCAATGTGGTTTTGATTCTTTGGAGGCCTCTTGCAGGGCTGCTGTAACTGGGTCTGTGCTAAGAAGGCATGCATGGCTCAAAGAGCAAACTTTGCCTGATCATGTTAAAGCAAAATTGTTGGATGCTGCTTTACAACAGGACCGTCTCTTTGGTAATAAGGCTGAAGAAGTTTAAAAAAAAATGAAAGATAAAGCTAAATCTATGCAAACTGTGAAAGATTTTTTACAAGTACAACCTCCAAGATTTAGTAGGCACTGGCCTACTAAGAACTGGTCCTTTCCAGATGTTCATCATGTTTCACTGTTGCAGTCATCACTGTAGGGTTCTCCCCTGCCGGCAGGCAGTCCTCGGTCGGCCAGAATCCCAAAGTCTGGGTCCGGCATCGGCTGCTCAGCCATGCTCCCTGACGTCAGTGCGCCAGGAGTACAAAGTTGGCAGCCGACGCCATGTTCTCCAGTCTTTCTTGCTGTGCGGTGAAAGCAGTTCGCAAATGCTGGTCGGCTGACTCCTGACAAATTTTATATGTACTTCAGTCCGAAGACTTACTTCTTCTACTCAAAGCTAAGTACCCCATTGGGGAAACTTTTTTCTTGCTCCAGTCCGATGTCAGAAAAAGTTAATAATTGTATTTCTTGTGGGAAGCAAATACCTCATAAGGATTTCCATTCTTACTGTATTCCTTGCTTAGGCCCTGACCACGACGTAGCTAGTTGTCAGTTTTGTGCTAGATTTAACCAAGTTACGATTAAACGAAGGTACGATTTTGCTTTTCATTATTTCGGTAGACGATTTAATTACAAAATGTCGTCGGACATGCTTCCGACTACCGGAGTTCACAAACAACGCAAGGATAAAGACAGGCCTCTGAGGTCCAACACAGACGATGTTTTACAAGCAGAGCCAGCTTCAGTTTCGGCCGTCGTCAGTGAGGCGCTTTCACAGCCCCTGTCGTTGGCCATTTCGGAACCGATGGCCGAAATGGACTCCCACGAGGAGCCAACTAGGCCTTTGAGTATTTCAGCTGCAGGACCTTCGGACAATGCTCCTTCGGATGGGTCCGGAGCCGCTGTGCAGGTACCGGCTTCCGAAGGGGTTTTCAGGCATACACAGCTTCTGATAAAGGCAAAGACAAAGGCAAAGACTCCTTCCAAATCTAAGACTTCAGCCCAGGCCTCTTCTGATCCGGGACCCAAGTCCCAAAAACAGTTACTTAACATGGCGGAGGACTTACTTACCATGATTAGGGGTTCACATCCCCCACCAGGAGGAGAAGGTTACCACACACACTATAGACCCAGTCTCACATAGTACCATCACAACCTCAAATCATACACATAAACACACAAAGACATACTCGGCGGCTTTGATCAAAAATCTACCAAAACAGCAGAGGCCACCAAAGCAGACACCCAAACAACCACCACCTCAGAACACAACACCTGCAACACATAGACCTCAAAGTCAGAGTGTCAAACAGTCACAGCCCTTAAGGCCAAACACAATGCCAGACACACTAGTCATTGGTGACTCCATAGTCAGACACACTGACGTCCCGCTCACCAGACTGAGTAAGGAGAAGGTCACAGTAAGCTGCCTGTCGGGTGCTAGAATCCGCCACATAACGCAAGCACTCAGGTCTCTCAACAGCAGGTACAAATACGACTCAGTCATTGTCCACGCTGGTGTAAATGACCCGAGACGTACCTCCTTGGACTACATGAAAAGAGACATTGAGGAGCTCTCTGATTATGTAGCCCAGGCAGGTATGACCCTGACCTTGAGCAGTATCCTACCTTCACCAAGAATGATGCCACAATACAGAGATAAGATGATCAGCTTTAACAATTGGCTTAAACTCTGGTGTCATTCAAAGGGGATCCAATGTCTGTCTGCCTGGGATGACATGCTGGACAAGCCATGCTGCCAAGGGACGGCTTGCACCTGTCACCCTGGGATTCCGGATATTGGCAAAGGCTCTTGCCACCCCATAGTGCCTTTTTAGGCAAGGCTCAAATTCTAAACCTACCACCCTAGAACACAAAAAGGAAAAAAACTAAGGGTAATGCTGCTCAATGCCAGAAGTCTAAATCTCAAAATGCACGCACTCGATGCCCTTCTCAGTATGGAGAACATTGATGTCTGTGCAGTGACAGAAACCTGGTTCAAGGCTCCTGAGAGCACCCCAGCACTATCAGGTTTTACCTCTTATCATGCGTTCCGGCCCCAAAATCCGGACAATACCAAGAAAGGAGGGGGGTATCCATATTCATCAAAGACACCCACACCTCAAGACTGGTGGCAGCGCACGATGCATCGGAGACCATCCAGGTGCAATTAACCATAGGCAAGACTGCTCTGCAAATTGTAGCATGTTACAGGCCACCCTCACAAACTCAGGAACCTCACATGGCCTTCCTGAAAACACTAGAGGGGATAAATGTATCACCAAACACCATCATACTAGGTGACTTCAATTACCCTAATATAGACTGGGAACACTACTCAAGCCCAAACACCCTAGCCCAAAAGTTCCTGGAATTCATAAACTCAAATGCCATGGAACAACTAGTCACCATCCACACAAGAGGAGAAAACATACTTGATCTCATCATCACGAACATGGGAGCACAATGTTCAACACCGGAAGTATACCCCTCACTGGTGAGATCAGATCACAAACTAATCTCGCTGGAGGTCCTCATCCCACCCCCACCTGAAATAAAAAAGACCACAGTAAAGAACTTCTCGAAAGCCGACTTCACACTTCTAAAGACTAGTGTGGTCTCCTTTAAGGCCCCCGTGCCGCGGAAAACAGTACTCAAGCCGCTGAATCACTTACAAATGCCTTCTACCAGCACCTGCAGGACTGCATGGATAAGGCAATCCCAAGCAAAACAAAGACTCTTTGTACCAAAGGCAAGCGTCCAGTCTGGTGGACCCCAGCCATAAACAAACTCTACAACAAAAGGAGGAAGCTACTACAAGATAGAGCAAAATCCTTAAAAGGTAAGACACCCTTGATCACTATAAGTAAAAAACTAAGAGCTCTCATAAAATCAACCAAAGCAAATTTTGAGAGAAAAATAGCTAAAGACTCAAAAGACAATCATAAGGCCTTCTTTAGCTATGTTAGAAACCTGGGAGGAAACTCCCAGATATGCTCAGAACTAGTTCAAAATGATGTGAAGATTACTGATCCTACAGACATTGCCAACATACTGGCTGACAGGTTCAGTGCAAACTTCTCTCCTCCCCAAAGGAGAGATATCTATACCAAGCGATTGCAGCCCCCAAACATCTCCAACGCCCAAGTGAGAACTGCTCTCTCCAAAGCAAAAACACAGCATCCATGGGACCTGATGGTGTCCCCGGCTGTGTGCTCCACGAACTCAACGAGGAATTAAACCCACAGCTAGGACAGCTGTTTAATCATAGTCTTACCTCTGGATACGTACCCAGGAGTGGCGCACTGCAACTGTGGTCCCACTTCACAAAGGCGGTGCCTCCACCGACCCTGGAAATTACCGCCTATTAGCTTGACAAGCCTTATCTGCAAAGCCATGGAGAGGATCATAATGGACCTCATAAATAAAGACATAGGGAATTTGCAGACTTTGGATCCATCCCAGTTTGGCTTTGTCAAAGGCAGATCATGCCTTCTAAACTTGGTTGACTTTTTCAAACAGTCACCAAAGTCATTGATGAGGAAAGGCAGTCCATACAGCCTACCTCGATCTGGCGAAGGCCTTGATACAATACCCCACTCGGGTATCATTGAAAAACTCATCAGCTTAAATGTTAACCCATACATCACAAGATGGGTTGCAAACTGGCTGAGTGACAGAACCCACAGGGTCAGAGTTGCTGGCGCCATGTCAGACTCAAAGCCTGTCACAAGTGGTGTACCACAGGGCTCAGTCCTGGGCCCACTCTTGTTTGGCATCTACTTTTCCAGTACAAGCAAACACAGGAGGGCTATGGCTGACAAAGTTTGCAGATGACTGCAAACTGGCCATAGTAGAAAACACATCTGACACAGATATCCTTCAGAAGGGTCTCACAGAAACGGATAACTGGTGCCAGAGCCATGGCCTAAAGTTAAATGCCAACAAAATGCATAGTCATACCCTTTGGGAAAAACAAGGTTACCCCTAGCTACCAAATAGGTGGCAATCCACTGAGCACAGAAGAAGTTATCAGGGACCTGGGGACCCAGGTTGATAGTAGTCTGTCATTCGACACCCATGTAGCTAAAGTAGTTAGGAAGACCTTTTACATTGCCCACCTTATCATGAAGGGATTCTCATCTAGATCAAGGGAGGTCATAGTCTCCCTATACTCATCACTCATCAGACCAATGATTGAGTACAATGCCCCATTCGGAATGTATCTGACCCGACACTTGCAGCAGCTGGAGAGGCCACAAAAGTTCCTCACCAAAAGGATAAAGTGTCTCAAACATCTGTCCTATGCTGCCCGACTGAAAGAACTCTAGCTCTATTCAGTCGCTTACCGCTTGCTCAGAGGTGACCTTTGCCTAACATACAAGGCCATGTCAAACCCAGATTTGATGAATATGCTTCACCTCAAAAAATCTAGATCCGTCAGAGCCACAAGGGCGGGAGACTTAAACCTCGACATGGCTATTAATAGGACGTGCTGGAGGGATAGATTCATCACCCAAAGACTCCCTATGCTGTGGAATAAAATCCCGGTATATGTGAGGCAGAGTACCTCGCTGGCCTTGTTCAAGAGAAATCTTGACCAATGGATGGGAGTTCGCAGATATACCCCAGGGATTACCTCAGTGTCACTGCTCAACAGAGGCACAGCAAAATAATGGGTATAGTTCCCCATACTAAAGGGGTGGCGTAAGCCACAAAACTATGGGCTAGGCTTGTAAATGCCCTCGGGCAGATAGCCTAGTATGAACCTATGAACCAGATAAAAGGCCAAGGCAGGGATTCACTGTGAACATAAAAAAGTCAAATTTGACACTCTCACAACAGATAATTTTTCTGGGTGCTCTTCTAAACACAACAACCCAGATGGCATTTCTGACATCCGAAAAACAATTACAGCTGGCTTCAACTTTCAAGACCTTGGCGTCACTGACTCAGCTATCTGCAAGGAAATTCCTGCAGGCTTTGGGTTACATGGCCTCCTGCATTCTTCTCGTACCATATGCAAGACTACATATGAGAAAAATACAGTGGCACCTAAAAAGTGTATGGTCCCAGCATTGCCACAGTCTAGACACACAGATCACCATCCTGCCTTGTCTACAAAGGGAATTCCTTTGGTGGACCAAGGCATGTATTCAAAACAAAGGGAAAGCCTTCAGTCTGCCTCCAGCCAGCCAGATACTAACCACGGACGCCTCAGATTACGCATGGGGAGCCCATTTGCAGGGAAAATGTCTGCAGGGCCTTTGGACAAAGGATCAGGAGCACCTGCATATCAGTTTAAAGGAAATGTTAGCTGTTCAGAACACTCTATTGGCCTTCAGGAATCTTCTACAACCAGGACAACTAGTGATACGGACAGACAACACTACAGTTATGTGGTACATAAACAAGCAAGGGGGTTCACACTCCTACCCCCTTTGCAGACTAGCCATGAATCTATGGAACACCGCTCAAGCTTGCAAAGTGGATTTACAAGCTCAGTATCTACCAGGGAAACAAAACATCCTGGCAGACAGTCTGAGCAGGAACCTGTCAGACCCACACGAATGGATTCTGGACACCGAAATATTCAAGATGATTACAACAGTCTGGGGATGCCTGCACATCTTTTTGCATCCTCCCTCAATCATCAACTACAGATTTTTTGCACAAGGACATTCCACGAGCTAGCATGGAAAGTGAATGTACTATCATTCAGTTAGAGAAGCCTCTCGGGGTATGCCTTCCCGCCTCTACCTCTTCTTCCACGGGTGTTATTAAAGATCAAGCAGGACAAGCCCAAGATGATAATTTTACTGGCCCCAAATTGGCCTCGACAGTTTTGGTACCCAACACTGAAAAACCTCTCTCAGGAGCCCCCTTGGGTTTTACCTCAGACTCCAAACCTTTTGTCCCAACACCAGGGTCAGGTTCTACACTCTCATGTCAAAACTCTCAGCCTGGCTGCCTGGCTAATCCAGGGTCTATGATTGATTCTCTCCTACCCGAGCAGGTTATGGATGTCATTTTAGAGGCCAGACACCCTAGCACTATTAAATCTTATGCAGGAAAATGGAAAAGATTTTGCACCTGGGTGCATGCTCAGGATTCAGATCCTCTTTCTCCTAATATCCCTCTGATTTTACTATACCTGACAGACCTATTACATAAGGGTCTTTCCTCTCTTCCATTAAGATACATGCCTCTGCTATCTCTGCTCATTACAATACAGACCCTCCAATCTTTTCCCACCAGCTCATGAGACAGTTTCTCAGAGGAGCTAAGAATTTAAGGCCCCCTAGATCTCCACCCATTCCTGCCTGGGATCTCAACTATGTTTTGGAAAAACTCACTTTATCTCCTTTTGAGCCTGCTGCCACATATGCCATCAAGTTTTTATCATGGAAGACAGCCATCCTGTTGGCTCTGACCTCTGCCAGGAGAGTTTCAGAGTTGCAAGCTCTCATGGCTGTGGAACCTTATATTATTTTTCACCAAGACAGGGTGTCTTTAAGGACTAATCCTACTTTCATGCCTAAGGTGGTTTCCAAAGTGGCTTTAAATCAAACTATACACCAGTCAACTTTTTTCCCCAATACTCAAAATAGAGGGGAAAGGATCTTACATTCCTTGGATGTACACAGATAACTACGTTTTTACCTGGATAGAACTAAGAATATCAGGAAAACAGAGCAGTTGTTTGTTTCTTATGCTTCAAGTTCCCAAGGCAAAGCCATTTCAAAACAGACCATTTCTAAATGGATCGCTCATGGAATCAGATTTTGTTACTCTCACCATGGAAAACAAATCCCAGGAAGTATTAGGACTCACTCTATCAGGGCTGCTGCTACTTCAGCTGCCTTCCTCAGGGGAGTACCTATCAAAGACATTTTGGAAGCTGCAACTTGGAGTTCGGTGCATACTTTTTCTAAGCACTACAATCTACTTCTCTACTCTAAGTCTAGGGCAGGCTTTGCTTCTGCAATCTTGCAGGGCCTTTTAGCCGCCCCCTCTAATTTATGACCACCTCCCTTTTCTTCTGCTTTGGGATTCAGCCCTACAGTGATGACTGCAACAGTGAAACACGATGAACATAGTACAGTTGTGTACACTTACCATAAATGTAGATGTTCGAGTGTCTTCACTGTTGCAGTCTGGGTTACCCTCCCTCCTGCCCCCTCTTATTTTTTCTTTTGTGTGGTTCCCTTCTTCACCCTTCTTCTGAGGTGTATTTGCAAAGGGTATGGGGTCATACTCATTTTGGAACTCCTGACATCTGGGGCAAGAAAAACTGGAGAACATGGCATCAGCTGCCAGCTTTGTACTCCTGGCACACTGACGTCAGGGAGCATGGCTGAGCAGCCGATGCCGGACCCAGACTTTGGGATTCTGGCCAACCGAGGACTGCCTGCCGGCATGGGAGAACCCTACAGTGATGACTGCTACAGTGAAGACACTCGAAATCTACATTTATGGTAAGTGTATACAACTGTACTTTCCTTCGAGAGCCACTCAAGTCAAACCCAGACATTCCAAAGGCTCCAGATTTCAGTCACAAGGGACTTTTAGAACAAAACAATGGGGTGCCTCCTCCTCCAAATCTGGAAACAACAAGGCATCTCCCTATGGTAAGCAGTCTCAATGACTTCCCTTTACACTTACCAAGCACTTACCTTTCAGCTGCCCCTTTGAGGGGAAAACTGGCACTTCATGCATAAAACTGGCAACTTATAACCCAGGACAAATGGGTTTTAAATATAGTATCCCAGAGATGCAGATTTCATTTCCACACGTTGCCAATCCCAAACGGATGGCAGACCTGCCCCCAAATTAGTGGGCAGAGGCCCAGAAACAAGTACTGTCCCTCATGAAAATGGGGGCTATGCAACTAGTACCAGAAGAGGAAAAGGGACAAGGTTTCTATTCAAGACTTTTCCTGGTACCCAGAAAAGACAAATCATGGCGTCCCGTTCTGGACTTATCTACTATAAACACATTTCTGGACATTCCAAAATTCAAGATGCTGACTCTTCAACAGTTATTTCCTATGCTAGGCAAAGATGCCTGGTTGGTAACTCTAGACTTAAAAGAGGCTTACCTGCATATCCCAATCAGGGAATCTTGCAGAAGATACCTCTGCTTCAAAGCAGGCTACTTGCATTACCAGTTCTCTGCACTGCCCTTTGGCTTATCTACTGCGCCCAGGGTCTTCACAAAGTCCCTGGCTCCAGTAATTGCATTTTGCAGGCAAAGAAATATTCAAATATATCCATACCTGGACAATTGTCTAATTCAGGCAGAAAACAAGGACATTCTTCTAAAACATCTGGCGTTTGTAAAAAGGGTTCTAACTTGTCTAGGGTACACCATACACGAAAAGAAATCACAACTGGTACCCTCTCAAAAAATTACATTCCTGGGTGCAAGCTTGAATACAACTGCCCAGATGGCTTACCTTACGCCAGAAAAGCAAATTCATTTGGTAACTTAATTCAAACAGGTGGCCACAAAAACTCTGCTATGTGCAAGACAAATTCTGCAAGCCTTGGGGTTCATGGCCTCCTGCATTCTTCTAATTCCATATGCAAAACTGCATATGAGGAAACTTCAGTGGTACTTAAAAAGTTTATGGAGTCAACATTGTCACAGCCTGGAAACAATGATTCCTATCATACCTTGCCTGCAACTAGAGTTCCCATGGTGGGCAGAGGCCTGCCACCAAAACAAGGGACTGCCATTCACTCCACCCCCTGCCACCTAAACCCTAACTACAGATGCATCAGACTATGCTTGGGGGGCTCATCTGGCAAGGAAGTGCATTCAGGGCAAATGGAGCCCAAATCAAATTCACCTTCATATCAATCAAAAAGAGATGCTAGCTGTACAGAATGCACTGACAGCCTTCAAGGACTACTTTCATCCAGGACAATTAATGATAAAGACAGACAACACCACAGTTATGTGGTACATAAATAAGCAGGGGGGTACACACTCCTACCCCCCTCTGCAGACTAGCCATGGCATTGTGGAACACTGCCTTGACCTATCAAATTCAACTACAAGCTCAATTCCTGCCAGGAAAGCTGAATACTCTGGCAGACGAACTAAGCAGAAATGTTATGGACCCACACAAATGGAAACTGGAACCACGGATTTTCAACATGTTGACACACAAGTGGGGGAGTCCAGACATGGATCTTTTTGCCTCACCCCGGAACTATCAGTTGGACAAATTTTGCTCAAGAACACATCACAAAAAAAGCCTGGAAAGTGAATGCTCTATCATTCAGCTGGAAAAACCTATCAGTCCATGCTTTGCCTCTCTGCCGCTGCTCTCCAAAGTTCTACTAAAAGTCAAACAGGACAAACCAAAAATGATTTTGATTGCTCCAGACTGGCCTCGCCAACACTGGTACTCCACTCCTGCACATTGTCACACCTTCCACAGTGGCACCTGCCTCAGACACCTTACTTACTGTCTCAGCAGAACAACCAAATTCTGCACACTCAGCTCCAAACTTTGAATCTCGCAGCGTGGTTAATCACCTAAATTCACCCTTAGCATCCCTCAGGAAACCTGTGATGGATGTCATTTTGGAGGCAAGAAGGCCTAGTACTAGAAAATCGTATGCTGACAAATGGAAAAGATTCTGTGCCTGGAATCAGTCACAAGGGACAAGCACAGCAGTGCCCAATATTTCTCAGATTTTACAATACTTAACTGAGATGCTTCACAAAGGCCTGTCCTTTTCTTCCATAAAAATCCATGCCTCAGCCATTTCAGCTCATTACAACATTGAACCTCCCCTCTTCTCTCATCCTCTGCTAAAGCAGTATCTCAGAGGGACCAAAAACTTAAGACCACCCAGGAGAGCTCCAACCCCTGCCTGGGACCTCAGTTTTGTATTGGAAAAACTCACTCTCCCTCCTTTCGAGCCAGCTACTACTGCAGACTTAAAATGTCTCTCCTGGAAAACAGCTTTCCTTTTAGCATTCACTTCAGCTAGAAGGATTTCCGAATTGCAGGCTTTTATGGCAGTGAAGCCTTTCATTATTTTTCATGTGGACAGGGTGTCTCTCAGGACCAATCCATCCTTCATGCCTAAGGTGGTATCCAGTGTGGCTCTTAATCAGACCATTCATATGCCAACTTTCTTTCCCAATCCACAGAACAAGGGGGAGCAGATTCTGCATTCATTGGATGTACACAGACAACTTAGATTTTACTTAAACAGGACAAAATATCTAAGAAAATCTGAACTACTGGTGGCATTTGCTGCAGGGGCAGAGGGGAAAGGCTATTTCAAAGCAGACTATTTCCAAATGGATAAGCCATTGTATTTGTTTCTGCTATATGCACCATGGTAAAACTATCCCCCAGGGGATCAGATCTCATTCCACCAGGGCTGCATCTACTTCTACAGCCTTTCTCAGAGGTGTTTCTACCAGAGACATTCTAGAAGCTGCTACTTGGAGCTCATTTCATACGTTCACCAAACATTACCATTTACCTTTCTTCTCTAAATCCAGAGCTGGCTTTGTCACTGCAGTCCTGCAGGGCCTTATAGCTGGTCCTAATGCTGTATAAATCCATCCTCCCTACCATAGCTTTGGGAATCTTCCCAAATGTAATGACTGCAACAGTGAAACACAAATAACATAAATGTAGATGTTCAAGTGTATTCACTGTTGCAGTCCTGGTTACCCTCCCTCCAACCCCCTGTTTTCCTCTTACTATACCTGTACTTTCCTTTACTATGCTTAAAAGCCTTTTTGGTGTATTTGCTTTTGTTTGGAGGTATATATTTTTGTGTTTTTAAATTACTTAAATATTTGGCTCCCCATTTGGGGGGCACCTGACATCTGGGGCAAGAAAAACTGATGTAATGGTGTCGGCTGCGTGTTTTATACCCCTGATGACCTGACGTCATAGAAGAAGGGACAGCAACCAACTCAGGACCCAAGACTGTTAATCAGGCCGACTGAGGGCAACCTGCCAGCAGATTATCCCCAAATGTAATGACTGCAACAGTGAATACACCCGAACATCTACATTTATGGTAAGTGTACACAGCTGTACTTTTTTCTCCTTCAGAAATAGACAAAGTCAATTTCCTTCAGTCAGCCAGCAAAACCACATCCTCCATTAAATGGAGAATCTTCACATGGATATTTTTACATAAATCTTTCATCACACCTCAGAAAATGAGTATTACCTAAACAAGATATTGTTTGCTGGAGATGTAACTCAGTAACAAACGCTGATTGGAACCATATATTTTATGAATATGTACTATTAAAGAAATTTTGGGAAGAAGGTATCACTTTTTTACAGGCGACTTTATGGTTACAAAATCACTTGTATTATTCAATATGACTGTTCCAGACTGTATAAATAAATACAAATATTCTTTGCTGTGGTCTGTACTGTCCATTGCCAGGAAAACAGTTACAAGAAACTGGAATTTTTCATCAGTTCCCTCATTTAAAGAGTTTAAAGGTCTTCTCTTGGAAATGTCTAAGTTAGAAATGTTAACTTTCAAATCTAAATCTACAAGGAATACAAAATTATATTACAAATGGGAAAATATACATGAATTATTACTTAAAGAAATGGATAAATGATTAATGCAGTAACCTTTCTTTTTTATCTTTTATTCTTTATTTCTATTTTTTCTGCCAAAATTAACTTAATTGAACTTCTTGTTTGATATATAGTGAACATTATTGTATATAGTTTTTTGTGCTAGTATAGTTATTGTATTAATATTTTCTTTTTTAAATATTGTACTTTAAAAATTCAACTTATTCAGTTTTTTTTCAAAATATCTGTTCATTATATTAATGTTTTCAGTAAAGCTGTTTAAAAAAAACTTCCTGTTATATTAAGTTCATAATTCCTTGGTATCATTTTAAAACCTTCTAAAACATATGGTCAGTAATTACCAGTTACCACGTCTAAACATCTGTTAAAACACACACATCTCAAATGCCTGTTTTTTATGTAAAAAAGCTCCTTAAGATTTTTACCTCTTTGGTAACAAAAACAGGTGCCTCTCCTATAACTCTATGAATATCCTGAAAATTAGACAAAAAACTTCCAATTATTAATAATTACCTTTTTGATACTATACTCATCCTTGGAATTATTTAACATGCAAGCCCATGATTAATCCTTATTATCCGCTCTAACATTCACACCTTTATTAACCAGCTCAACTCTTTCATGCTGTCCACTCTGCCTTTGTAACAACACTCTATTGAATACCCTTTCTAACATATCAACAGGGTACCTTCTTTTCACTAAACCTATTTTTAAGCACTTCACATTCTACCTTAAATAATTAACTTCCTCGGTTAACCTACTAATTTGATCAAACTGGCTATTAATATTATTATTAAGCTTAGCACTGTGCATACTACTATAATGTAAAAAACTATTAGCCTGTATAGGCTTCTTATATATTTTGGTGCTCAACTTATCTTTTTTATACACACTCAAATCCAGGTAATTAATAGACTCTTTGTTCAAATTAAATGTGAACTTCAAAAATTCAGACAATGAATTCAAATACTGTATAAACAAATGAAGGGTCGCTTCTGTTCCCTTCCAAAAAAAAAAAAAAAAAAATTCTCAATAAATCGTTTGTAAACCAGAACATTATTGAAAAGTTCAGATTCATAAATTCTATCTCCTAACCCATCATAAAAACATTGGCATAACTGGGGGCCATCACTGCCCCCATTGCCACTCCATTAATCTGCGTATATACCACATTATCAAACTCAAAAAATTATAAGATAAGATGGCATCCAAAATACTATCAAATTAACTTCAGACACAAAACACTCAGACATATGAAGCACTCTTTCAACTGTTTCTAAACCCACATCATTGGGAATCACTGTGTATAAAGAAACAACATCAGCCTTAACCAACCATACATCTTCTTCAATGTTAATGCCCTTATTAAACCTACCGGAATCAAAGGAATCTTTTACATAAGAATCGCCTCTCACAATTAACTTTTGCAAACATTTTTCTACATAGATGGCCATGGATTCATTTTTATTGCCACTACTAGCCACATTGGGCCTAAAACTAGGCATATCCAAATTCTTATGAATCGTAGGCAGACCAAATGCCTAATTTGGGATTCCAACTATGAAAAAAGTCTGCCAAATCTTTGTCTATCCATCCTTCCATAAACCACATTTCAGTTAAAGAATCTATTAATTTATAAGCTCTAATACTATCAGTCAGATCTACTATAATATAAAACCTATTATCCCACAACATATCAGCCAAGCTCTGACAATAAAAACTGTAATCCATGACCACCACTGCATTTCCTTTGTCTGCCTTGGTAACATTAATATCTTTACTGCATTTCAAATCATACAAGGATTTCCTTTTACCTTCTTTTGTATTGTAAAAAGCATTAGCACTTTTCTTACCAAGTAAATCCCGCACTTCTTTTTCTCAAGTGACCAAAAAGGCCTGCAACTCCAGCCTTAAAGGTGGATTGAAAGTGCTGCATTAAACAAAAACAGATTATTTTTGCTTTACTGGAACATCATTAAAAAAAAAAAACACTTTAAATTAAGCTTTCTAACATAGTCCCTTAAATAATTTATTTTTAATATTAAATCCGCCCTAGCAGAGGGCACAAAAGTCAGGCCCCTGCTCAAAACCTTAATTTGGTCAAAAGTCAACTTTGCTTGGGACAAATTCACTATTTTAAAACAACTAGTTACAGTACCTTTTGTAGAAATCACCTCCTCAAATCTGTCTTGTTCACATAATGACTGTTCCATCTTTCATTGTTTGTGCGGTAACGGCCTCTGTTGGCCCTTCCATTGTAACGATTGTTGCCTCTTCCCCAACTATTCCCTTCTACCTGTTTCGGCACCTGCATAACTATTTGTAACCAAGTCCTCTTTTCAGTGCCCCTGTCCTGATAAACTTTGACACGTTGAAAATCCTTACAGGCTACCTGGGAAACCTCCTTTGGCAACTGCTGTTTATCATTACTTTGATTTTGAACTTCTGGCCCTGATGGTTTCAAAGCCATTTCCCTTGGAGCTTATAATTCCTTTCTGATTCTCTTTGGAGCCCTTTCATTGGCTGCTTGCCCATCAGAAACATCTTGCTGGACACGCTCCTCACCCGCTAACGCTGACCTGACAAAACAAAATTACTACCATCTTCGTAGCCCTTCTTGTCCCTCTGAAAGTTTTTATGTTTCTTTCTGGTCTGATATTCATCCTCTCGTGCTACTTTTTTGACCATTCGGTCCATTCTAACTTCAGAATTCTCTCTGGAAGCTGATTCTTTCAGTGTGTTGTAAGCCAAAATCACTGAATCATTCAGTGACTTCAGCTTCTGGTTGGTTTCCTCCAACAACTGCACATACCAAAGACTGGTAGCTTCATTTCCACGCAGACAAAAGCTCATTAGAAAACTCATCTCCCAAAGGCATTCTGATGTCCCTCAGACCCCTTGGAACTCGTTTTAACAGTCAAGCACACCTCAAAAAACAGAATATCCCACTGTAACTTTTTAATATTTGCCATTTCCTGCTACAACACATTAAACTCTACATTCAAATCAACCTCAGGGGCCGATTGATTAATGGAAGAGGCTTGGCCATTAGAAAGAAAAGGATTGGTCGGACACTTCAGAACTCCTTCAAGGAAACTGTCCAGTGCTCTGTAATTACTCTGAGCACTGTTAGGTACATTCATATCAACATTCCTTTTAGGAATAGCTCCAAGCTGGACTCCATTAGCAGAAAAACCTCTGGAGGCAAATCCATTATCTGCACTCACACTTTCTGACACCCTTTCAACTCAACCATTACCATTGTCTAACAACGAATCATTTGGGGTATCATGTAAAATAAAACCTGGCGGGATTACCAAAAAAAACTAGAATTGGGCTGGGAAAAGGAATCCGGTGCTGAAAAAGCCATAAAAGGAATAAAAAAAAAAATATATATATATATATATATATATATATATATATATATATATATATATATATCCAAAAGAACTCTTAAAATAACCGTATAAAAAACACCAAACTAACACATGTTATGTTGTCCTATCTCATCTTCATTCTTACTGGTTGGGTTCGGAACTGATCCTCTGTTCTGACTCTGCCACATATTAAAGCTCGAAGTCTTCCACTGGCTCGTGGCTGCATCCCTATCCCCTCCTGCTGTAGTGAAGCTCTCCAGATCTCATTTGCCGCTAAACAGATCAGAGGTTTCCGTTTTGGCTTTGGCTAAGTGTTCTATATTTTATTACTTTATTTTTAAGAAATACTTCTGTTTTTACTTATATTTAGTTAGTTTTAGCTTTCTTCTAGTTATTAGCTAGTCTGTTGCTGTTCATTGCTTAAGGCCGTCATTTTTTTCATTTGGCCTTGTTTTTTCCCTATCTCATTTAATTTCTGTATCAGTTATAACAAAAAAAAAAACTAAGTTTGAAAGGCGTCAGCCTGTTTAAGTTAGAGGGCTGCAGTGGCCCCTTTTTAGTTAAAGGCATCTTGTTGTTGTTGTGAATTGTTTTAGTTTTTCTCTTTTACTAGATTTCTATTTTAAAAAAGGGGGGTTCTGTAGTTATAGTGTGTGTGTGCTCTTACTTTTAAGCATGTCTAAGGAGCATAAAGAAACCAGACCTTCAGATTTAAAAAAAATGTACTAGATGCAACCAGAAGATGTCTATTTCTGACTCTCATACCATTTGTATTTACTGCTTGGGAGCAGTACATCTTCAAGAGTCTTGCTCAATCTGTCACTCTTTTAGCTCTAGAATGCTGTTAGAGCATAAAAATTGATTGTGAGAGGTCTGTTGAAGTCCCCCTTCGAAGAAGCTCTAGAAGAAGGTCAGAGTACTTCAGGATCAGTGAAATCTCCTTCATCCGAATTGGACAAGTCCACAAAAACATCTTCTCCCTCTTCAGGACAATCGGAGCCGGCAAAGTTGAGTAAAATTGCAACTCCGGCTAAAACTACTTTGGAACCGACAAAAATTGCTTCATCTGTGCCAGTGGAGTTTGAACTCAGGAGCCGGTTCCCAGAATTGGAGCCGGTTACTCCTGCATTGAGATCACCTATTTTGCAATCAGTAAGGTCCCCTACCGTTTCCTCTAAGCGATCCAGGAGCTTTTCGGATGATGATGTGGATAGGCTGGTGCATAGGCTTCTGAAGACTCCAGTGCTGGCTAAACTCCTCTCTGCTCCAACACCCAGAGATTCAGAGCCAAGCATAACCATTCCAGCAACTTCTGTTCCTCCGCCAAGCCAACCCCGGTCCTCTGAGCCGGAATACTTGGAACCAACTGATGTGGATCCATCGGTGCCAAGAACCATCTTGGTCTCTTCGGAACCGACATCTGCTTCAACATCCTCTGTTCCATCCAAGGAGTCTATGAGCTGATGCTCTCCGATTGGGTCCAGGGAGGGTGTTTGGATCAGACCGTTATCAAATCCGACCCTGTCTCTCGGGGTTTGGCGCAGATGAGCTCGGCTCCTTCAGTGACTTTGGAGGTGACCTCCTTGGTTCGGGGATTTCTTCTGGCTCCTTGGAGCCGGAAGTATCTGTGGATCAGGGGAGGGGGGGCTTTCGAGCTGATGAGCAAGGTCTCCTCAAGGGTTCCAGCATTCCTCGCCCTAAGGCACCAGCGTGTGTCCCTGTACCACACCATCCACAGACCAGCAGAGACCCTAGGCTTCCGGGTACCCCATCGGGTGAACCCCTTTCTTCTGAAACCTCTCCAGAATACCCTTTTGAAGAGGTCCCTCGAAAGAGACTTTCCAAGAGGAAGCATTTGGACTCCCCTGATGAGTCAGTCACCTCGGACATAGACCTAAATGAGTCGGAGGGGTCCCCAAAGTCGACCTCGGAGGATGTCTCCTTTGCAAACATCCTAGAAATACTTAAACAGATAGGCAGCTGGAAGCCCATCAACTCTTCTCATGAGGAGTCTGTTTACCTGAAGGCCTTTGGGTCTCACCCTTTAGCCACTTGGGTGTCTCCTCCTTTCAACGAACTTATGGAACTAGTTAGTCGAAAGGCATGGGAGTTTCCAGATGCAGTGGAGCCTGTCCTTCGGAGGCCATATAAGTTTATCCCAGCCCCCTCAGATAAAGACTTTTTGACCAAGGGTGTCACTGTAGATGCTATGGTGGTGGCAGCTGCCACCAAAAAGGAACTTTCTGAAACATCCTACTAGGAGATACTCTACAAGGTTCAGTAGCTGCAGGGGTGTCAGACAAGGTTTCCTCTCAGCTCTCCACCTTAAATTCTGTGGCCAGTTGCTCCATGAGGCTCATTTTTTTATGCAGCAGATGGAGAGAGCAGAGCAGCGGGTTCAGGAATATCCCTAAGGAGACATTCCTGGATGCGCTTATGCGACTTTGCGGAACCTTTTAAATCTTCCTTTATCAATGTCCCATTCGACAGCTCATCCTTGTTCGGGCCAAAGGTTAAGGAGATCCTAACCAGGTGTGAACAAGAAGGAAAGAGTCTCTCTGCCATTGGAGTCCACTTTTCCATACCTACTACACCTTATCCAAAAGGCCAGAAGGGTGGGGGATGTGGTTCCGTAAATCCCAGACAGTTTTCCAGGACACATGTGCTGACTCTTCTCCCAGGGGAAGAGGGAGAAGTACAAATGGAAGATACTGTCCTCGCGGCAGAGGGGGGTCCACAAAACCAGGGCGACAGAGATTCCATCCGTGGTCGACCTTTTCAGCTCTCCTGAAAGGAGGCCCACCTGTCCATCTTGGGAGGCAGTCGGAGGGGCTGCTTATTCTTGTACCTAAAAGTCTGGCTGGAAATAACAAAAGCCAAAATGGGTGCAAGGGATCATATCCAGAGGATACTCAATACCATTTTCTGTTCCTGCCCCAAACATAAAGAAAACCCTTGACAAGTCCACCCAGTCAGAGGGATCAAGCAACTCTAGAAATTCAAAAGTTGCTAGACAAAAGAGTCATCCAGAGAGTCCCCGCAGGCCCAATAGGATCCGAAACTTACTCAAGGTTCTTTGTACTACCAAAAGAACAGGGGACTGAAGCCCAATTTTGATCTCATCAGATTAAATGAATCAGTAAAAAAGACCAAGTTCCAGTTTCTTGAGAAAAGACAATTGGATGTGCTCCATAGACCTCCGGGATGCATACTACCACATAAAGATGGACAGTCCCTCCAGGAGTCATCTCCCCTTCCAGCTGGGAGTCAGTCATTACCACTTTCGAGTGCTGCTCTTTTGTCTCACTACAGCCCCCCAGAGTATTCAAGTGTGTGGCAGTAGTCACGGCTCTTCAGAGCCATCTAGGATTCTGAGCGTTTCTCCATCTAGATGACTGGCTCCTAACTCCCACAACCAAGCACCTACTACTGGAATCTGGGGACACCACTCTATCTCTCTGCTCTCACCTGGGAGTCACAATAAATTATGAAAAATCTGCCTTGTTGCCATCGCAACATATCATGTGTATAGGAGCAGATCTAGACATAATAAACGTGAAGGCAAAACATCCTACATAAAGAATCCTAGTTCTAACACACCAAGTCTCCAACCTCCTCTCCAAAACAAAGTACAGGCAAAAACAGTCTTGAAAGGTTTGGGAACCACGGCAGCAGCAATAACGTTAGTTCCACTTGCACGCATGCACATGAGAATTCTACAGTGGCTACTTTTCACCCAGGGGTCGTTACAGAATCTACCCATGTCTCAAATACTGATAACAGAGTCCTGCAAAAAAGGACCTTCACTGGTGTCTTCACTCCAGTCACGTGACATCAGGTCAGCCATTTCTACCCCTTCAACCGATAGCCACAGTGACCACGGACACCTCTCAGATAGGGTGGGGGGCATTATCTGGGCAGGGCAGTTCAAAGCACATGACAGGATTACTAGGCTCATTTGTACATCAATATCCTAGAGATGAGAGTAGTGCTTTTGATGTTGCAGGCACTCCAGGACTCCCTTCAAATGGGAACAATTGCAGTACAGACAGACAGTATGTCGCTTGTCTGGTATATATACAAAAAAGGGGAACCAGGTCTTACCCCCCCCCCCCTTTGTCGAGAGGCCCTCAGATTATGGCAGTGGGCTATCTCCTCTCAACGCTTCTCATAGCAATGCACATCCCCGGGATGTCCAGTGTAATAGCAGACAAACTCAGCAGAACGATTCTCATACCTCACGAGTGGTCCCTAAAACAAGAAGTTACAGAGAGGATCTTCCGCAAATAGGGCGAGCCTTGCTGCAATCTTTTTGCCACTCCCATGAATGCCAAATTTAGCAGCTTTTTTGCCCTGATCCCTCCTCCGTGGGAGTCTCCAAGGGATGCACTTGTACATGATTGTCGTTCGGGGCTTCTTTATGCCTTTCCTCCCTTTCCACTGATACCCAAAGTTCTCCAGAAACCCAACTCATTGGGAAGCGAGTTGATCCTCATTGCTCCATATTGGCTTTGTCACATTTGCTTCCCCTTCCTATGGCCTCACCTTCAGGAGGAGCCATGGGTTCTGGACCCAGTTCCAGACCTTGTAACTCATATGTCCGGAATGCTCCACCCTTGTCTTCGAACCATCAAATTGACAGTTTGGCTGCTCTGATTCTGAATATTGCCAGGCTTCCTAACGTTTCTCATTCCGTCGAGCATATCTTGATCTCTTCTCATAAAGCATCAACAAGAAAATTAAGCATCAGCAAATGGAAAAGGTTTTCTTCCTGGGCATTGACAAGACAAATTGATCCTTTCTGTTCTCCAATAACTTTTATCCTTGAATTTCTGGCAAATCTGTTTAATAAAGGCACAGCTGCAACTACCATTCATGTACAGTTAGCAGCAATATCGAATTTCCATGACAATTTTTGGCCTTAATTTGATGTCACACAACTTATGCAATGCCTTCCTGAAGGGTACTCATTTTTTAGGCCACCCATAAAAATAACGCTACCACCATGGGACCAAAACCTGGTTCTTCCTGCTTAATCCTTCCTCCCCAACTTGCGTCATCATATGATCTAAAATTGTAACATGGAAAACAAGTATGTTGATGGCAATCACTTCTGCTAGAAGAGTTTCAGAACTGCAAGCTTACAGGATTAAGCCACCATATATGATTTTTCATAAAGACAGGGTTTCTCTTCGAGCAAACCCATCCTTCCTGCCAAAAGTATCTTCAGATTTTAATCTAATTCGGTCCATAGAGTTACCAGTTTTCTTCCCGAACCATTGCAACATGACAGAATATGAGCTTCATCAATTGGACGTACATAGACAATTACGTTTCTACTTGCATAGAACAAAGGATTACAGAAAATCTGATCAGTTGTTTGTGTCCTTCTCAGAAGCAAAGGTGCCCCTATATCTAAGGTCACTGTTGTAAAATGGTTCTCAGATTGTGTCACTTTTATATATAAATCTAATAATATGATTCTCCTTTTTTAAAGTCAAAGCTCATTCTACAAGAGCCATAACAATTGTTTCTGCCTTTAGAGCTAGACTACCACTTGACAGCATCTGTGCTGCTGCAACTTGGGCAACACCTCATACCTTTATAACTCATTACAAAGTAGATTTGGCCTCCAGGGACAGGGCCTCCTTTGAGTCCACTGTCCTGAAAAAGTATAATCCCATGAGCCACCCAAGAAATATGGTGCTAGGGACGCTGTCCCAGAGAGTAAGAATGAAGGTGAGATAGGACAACATAACATAAAGAAGTTATGTACTCACGATAATGTTCCATGTTTATTGTCCATCTCACCTTCATTCTTATATCCCACCCTCATATCCCCCTACCAGTGGCTCCTGGAGATCAAAGAGGTTTTTCTTGGCAAGTGTGTCTCGGACCTTCTTCATTGTTGTTTTGTGATGTATTTGATAGTGCCTTAGGTACTTATGGTTATCAGAAAACAAGATCTGGGGAACTTCACTACAGCATGAGTGGATAGGGATACACCCACGATCCAGTGGAAGACCTCGAGCTTTAGTATGCAGCCGAGTCAGAACCGAGGATCGGTTCTGAGCCCAACTAGTAAGAATGAAGGCGAGATGGACAACAAACATGGAACTTTATAGGTTCATAGGTTCATAGGTTTATACTAGGCTATCTGCCCTAAGGCATTTATAAGCCTAGCCCAAATTATTGTGGCTTACGCCACCCCTTATATGAAAAAATACTGTGCCCATTAGTTTGTTGTGCCTCTGTCCAGCAGTGACCCAGAGATGATTCCCGGGGTAAACCTACGATCTCCCATCCACAGGTCTAGATTTCTCTTGAACAGAGTCAGCGAGGTGCTCTGCCTCACATGGACCGGGATTTTATTCCACAGCATAGGGAGTCTCTGAGTGATAAATCTATCCCTCCAGCACGTCCTATTTATATCCGTGCTAAGGTTTAAGTCGCTTGCTCTAGTGGTTTTGGTGGATTTGGATTTTTGAGGTGGAGCATGTCCATTAATTCGGGTTGGACATGGCCTTGTATGTCAGGCACATGTCACCTCTGAGCAGGCGGTATGCGACTGAATAGAGCTGGAGTTTCTTCAATCTGGCAGCATATGACAGATTTTGGAGTCCCTTTATCCTTTTGGTGAGGAACTTTTGGGGTCTCTCCAATTGCTGCAGATGTCGGGTGAGATACATCCCGAATGGGGCATTGTACTCGATCATTGGTCTGATAAGTGAAGAGTACAGGGGAACAATGACCTCACTAGATCTGGATGTGAATCCCTTCATGATCAGGTGGGCAATGTAGAAGGTCTTTCTAACCACTTTAGCAATGTGAGTGTCAAAAGAAAGGCCACTGTCAACCTGGGTCCCCAGGTCCCTGATAACCTCTTCTGTGCTTAGTGGATTGCCACCTATATGGTAGCTTGGGGTTACCTTGTTTTTCCCGAAGGGTATGACTATACATTTTTGGCGTTTAACTTCAGGCCATGGCTCTGGCACCAGCTATCTGTTTCCGTGAGTCCCTTCTGAAGGATATCAGTGTCCGATGCACTTTCCACTATGGCGCCCAGTTTGCAGTCATCTGCAAACTTTGTCAGCCAAAGTCCTCCCATGTTGGCCTGTACTTCTGAGAAGTAGATGCCAAACAATAGGGGCCAAGGACCGAGCCCTGTGGGACACCACTTGTGACCGGCTTGGAGTCTGACACAGCGCCAGCAACTCTAACCCTGTGGGTTCTGTCCTTAAGCCAGTTTGCAACCCATCTTGTGACATATGGGTTTACATTTAAGCTGGTAAGTTTTTCTACAATACCGAGTGGGGTATTGTGTGAAAGCCTTTGCAAGGTCAAGGTAGGCTGTATGGACTGCCTTTCCCTCATCAATGGCCTTGGTGACTATTTCAAGAAGTCGACCAAGTTCAAAAGGCATGATCTTCCCTTGACAAAGCCAAACTGGGTCGGGTCCAATGTCTGCAAGTCCCCTATATCTTTGTTTATGAGCTCCATTATGATCCTCTCCATAGCTTTGCAGACTAGACTTGTTAAGCTTATGGGGGTAATTACCAGGGTCCGTGAGGCGCCACCTTTGTGGAGTGGGACCACAGTTGCCGTCACGCCACTCCTTGGGCACGTATCCTGTGGTAAGGCTGAGATTAAACAGCTGCCTTATGTGCGGGTTTAATTCCTCATTTAGCTCGTGTAGCACACAGCCGGGGACACCATCCGGTCCCATTGATGCTGTGTTTTTAGCTTTAGAGAGAGCAGCTTTCACCTGCGCATTTGAGATGTCCGGGAGGCTACACTCGGCTGGGATAGTTATCTCTCCTTTAGGGGAGAGGGGTGAAGTTTGCACTGAACCTGTCTGCCAGTATGTTGGCAATGTCTGTGGGTTCAGTGATTTTTGTATCATTTTGGACTAATTCTGAGCATATCTGTGAGTTTCCACCCAGGTTCCTAACATAGCTGAAAAAGGCCTTATGATTGTCCTTTGAATCCATGGCAATTTTTCTCTCAAAATTGGCCTTAGTTGATTTTATGAGTGCTCGTAATTTTTACTAATAATGATCAGGGTGACTTCCCTTTTATGGATTTTGTTCTATCATGTAATAGCTTTCTCCTCTTATTGTAAAGTTTGTTAATGGCTGGGGTCCACCAGACTGGACGTTTGCCCTTTGTGGAAAGAGTCTTGGTTTTATTTGGGATTGCCTGATCCATGCAGTCCTGGAGGTGTTCATAGAAGGCATTTGTAAGGGCTTCCGCAGCTTGGGTTGTGGTTTCCTCTGACTCAGGGGCCTTGAAGGATACCACACCAGTCTTGAGTAGTGTGAAGTTTGCTTTAGAGAAGTTCTTCACTATGGTCTTTTTGTTTGGGGTGGGGCGGGATGTGGATTTCCAGTGAGATTAGTTTATGATCAGATCTCACCAATGAGGGATATACTTCCGGTGTGGAGCATTTTGTCCCCATGTTTGTGACAATGAGATCTAGTATATTTTCTCCTCTCGTGGGAACAGTGACTAGCTGTTCCATGGCATTTGAATTTATGAACTCCAGGAACCGTTGGGCTAGAAAGTTAGGGCTTGAGTAATGTTCCCAGTCTATATTCGGGTAGTTGAAGTCACCCAATATGATGGTGTTTGGAGATACATTTATACCCTCCAGTGTCTTCAGGAAGGCTGTGTGGGGTTCCTGAGTTTGAGAGGGTGGCCTGTAGCATGCTACAATTTGTAGAGCAGTTTTGCCTATTGTTATGGTGAGTACATAACTTCCTTTTTATTAAATACAGAAATATGACTGGTAAGCGCTTTCGTTCAACATGAACTTCTTCAGACCAAGTCACACAACTACATTAACAAGCAATAAAGAACAAGATTTAAAATCACATGATCAGTTAATTCAGTGCCTTAACACTTTCCTTTTCAGCACTATTTTGAAACTCTGTCTGTCATTAATACCTGGAAAAACACATGCATTCAGCCTGACTTGCCAACAATATTCTTTCCAGTCAAGGTCATCCTCCGCATCCCACCTACTTATTATTATTATTTGAATGACATGAAAGAACATGCTTAGCCAAAGCATTAGTGATGTCCTGCCTATCAAGAGCTCACTGGTGCTCATAATTCCTAAAATAAAAAACACTTAGTAGTCCTTCCTATATAGAATGCAGACATGACCCACACAGAGCAAAAATAAACTACATATTTGGACTTGCAGTTAAAACTTCCTGTCAAATTAAGTTCATAACTCCTTGCTGGTATCATAATTTTAAAACCCTCTAAAACATATGGGCAATAATTACAATTACCACATCTAAACATCCCCTTTAAAACACATTAATCTAAAATGCCTGTTTTTCTTCTATAAAAAGCTCCTTAAGATGTTTATCCCTTTTGGTAACAAAAACAGGTGCCTGTCCTATAATAATATCAATAACTTGAAAATTAGACAAAACACTTCCAATTATTGATAATTACCTTTTTAATACTATACTCATCCATGGAATTATTTAACATGCAAGCCAATGAATAAGTCTTATTGTCCGCTCTAAAATTCACACCTTAATTAACCAACTCAACTCTTTCATGCTGTCCACTCTCTCTTTGTAACAATACTCGATTGAATATCCTTTCTAACATATCAACAGGGTGCCGTCTCTGTTTCACTAAGCGCTTCACATTCTACCTTAAAATAATTAACTTCCTCGGTTTACCTACTAATTGGATCAAACTTGGCCACGGTGGTGCAGCGGTTAGCGTTGCTGCCTCACAGCGAGACATTCTCCAGTTCAATTCTCGGCTGGGGTGCCTTCTGTGCGGAGTCTGCATGTCCTTCCTGTGGTCGCGTGGGTTTCCTCCGGGTGCTCCAGTTTCTTCCCACATCCCAAAGACATGCTGTAGGTGGATTGGACACTCTAAACTGGCCATAGGCATGAGTGCATGTGTGTGTGTGCCTTCTGTGGAAGGTTGGGAGCCGGGCTGGCAACTTGACACTGTAAAACTCCACTGCCAATCATGAGCGGACAGGTGATCTGCTGTGGCGACCCCTAACTGGGAAAAGCTGAAAGAAGAAGAAGATTCTTAAGCCTAGCGCTGTGCAAACTATTATAATGTAATAAAACTATTACTCTGTACAGGCTTCTTATATACAGTAGGCTAACCGAGGAAGTTCATTTTTTTTAAGGTAGAGTGTGAAGTTGTTAAAAGTAGGTTTAGTGAAAGAGGGTATTCAATAGAAATGTATGTTAAATAATTATGTGGATGAGTATAGTATCAAAAAGGTAATTAATAATTGTAAGTTTTTGTCTAATTTTCAGGATATTCATAGAGTTATAGGACAGGCACCTGTTTTTGTTACCAAAAGGAGTAAAAGTCTTAAGGAGCATTTTTACAGAAGAAAAATGGGCATTTTAGATGAGGGTATTTTAAAGGAGATGTTTACATGTGGTAATTATAATTATTGACTATATGTTTTAGAGGGTTTTAAAATTATGATAGCAAGGAATTATGAACTTACTATGACAGGAAGTTTTAACTGCAAGTCCAAATATGTTATTTATTTAGCCATGTGCGGGTCATGTCCTGCATTCTATATAGGAAGGACTACTAGGTGTTTTTATTTTAGGAATTATGAGCACCTGAGAGCTATTGACAGGCAGGACACCACTGATGCTTTGGCTAGGCATGCCCTTTCATGTCATTCAGATAATAATAATAATAATAATAATATTAATAATAATAATAATACATTTTCTTTTACTGTGATTGATCAGGTTAAAAATTATGCATGTAGGTGGGATGCGGAAGATTACCTTGACTGGAAAGAATTTTGTTGACAAGTCAGGCTGAATGCGTGTGTTTTTCCAGGTATTAATGACAGAGTTTCAAAACAGTGCTGGAAAGGGTTAAGGCGCTGAATTAACTGATCAAGTGATTTTAAATGTTATTTATTGCTGGTTAATGTATTTTGTGTATAGTATGCATAATGCAGTCAGATATACTTGAAACAGGTGGTGGGTGTATTTTGTCAGTGATTGTTGTTTATGGTAGTAATATTAAAAGTAAGTATTTTAATTGTAATGTCTCCAGGTTTTGTACTGTAACAGGATAAGAAAGGCTGGAAAGAAGCAAGTTAAATTGAATCTAATGTTGTGATCCTAAGTTGCTTGGGGAATGTAAAAGTGAATTGATCATATTATATGTGGAATTAAAAGATAGTGATCTCTCAAGTTTTTATATAGGTGTATGTCTAGACTGATGTCCTTTGTTTAAGCCATAAATGGAACTTAAGTAGTTAATCTTGAAAGAAGAGACAATGTGAAAAGCATAAACATGTACTTCTTTTTTACATTTACAAGTTATTAGCTCTTTATTTTTCCTGTCACCAACTATTTTTAGCAAACTGGGACAAGGAATTAATTATAAGTGATCTGATTGGTTTGTTCTGAGTGAAATATGCAAGGGGGGAGGGGTTCTTGCATTTGTAAAGTTAGTAGCTGTTTTCCCTTTCCATTAGTAAATGCTATTGAGACAGTGAGTCTGGATATGCAGGAAACTTAACCAGAAAAGAACTGAACAATGTATTCTGAGTGAAATGTACAAGTTCTCATGTAGTTAGTTCTTGAAGTGAAACTGGCAAGCAGTTCAGTGAAAATAAATGAAGTTTGAAATGTTGGGAAGTAAATAGCTATACAAGTAGTTGGCTCCCCAGCAGCTTTAGTACTTTAATGCATTAAAAGTAGTGCAGTTTTGATTGATTATTTAAGGATAGCCAGTACACTTGTTCTTAAGGTTAAAAGTTAACTTTTACTGAAAGCATGCAAGTTGTGTTTCATATTTGTGAGGGGACTCCAAAGAAGATGAGGCAAGACAGCAGTCTATGCGGGAACATAGGCTCTAACATGTGGTTAAGCATGGTTAACCCTAATTTAGAACAGGTGATACAGCCATCAATGTGGGGGAACTGCTGCTTCATGGAGAGAGAATTTTTTTAATAATTTTTGGAAAGTACATATAGTTTCTTGTGTTTGCTGTGAGTTAAACAATTTGGGATTTAAAAATAAATTTAGTTTTTTGTTTCTTGAGTGTTTTTACTGTAGCAAAACATCCAAGAAAATGTGACAATGGGATCAAATAGAGATGAGAAGCAACAGCTACATAAACGATGAGTCTGCCAGACATTAGTGTGTCCATGTAGAGATGCAAGATGAAATCATAAATTTAAAATAAATGCTGTGTATAATATGTTGAAGTAGTACCTTTTTATCAGAATGGCTGCTTTATTAATATTGACATGGAATGTAAATGACATTGCAGTTCTAGACAAAAAGCAGAGAGCATAGGTTCATAGGTAGGTACTAGGCTATCTGCCCAAGGGCATTTATAAGCTTAGCCAGAATGTGTTAGCTTTCGCCACCCCCTTAGATTAGTTCCCTGTGTCTCTGTCCAGCAGAGCCATTAGTTCCCTGCGCCACTGTCCAGCAGAGCCACTGCAGTGATCCCCGGGGTAAATTTTCTGTTTCCCATCCACTTGTCAAGGTTTCTCTTGAAGAGTGTTAGTGAGGGGCTCTGCCTGATGTATATTGGAATCCTGTTCCAAAGCATGGGTACTCTCTGGGATAGGAATTTATCCCTCCAGCATGTCCTATTTATCGTTGTGGTGAGGTTTATATCTCTAGAGCGTGTGGCTCTCCGGGATTTGTTTTTTTAAGGTGGAGCATGTCCATCAATTCTGGGTTGGACATGGCCTTGTATGTCAGGTAGAGATCACCTCTGAGTAAGTGGTATGCAACTGAGTACAGCTGGAGTTTCTTGAGTCGGGCTGCATAGGGCATCTGTTTGAGGCCAGTAATCCTCTTGGTGAGGTACTTTTGTGGCCTTTCCAGCTGTTGCAAGTGTCTTGTAAGGTACATCCCAAATGGGGAGTTGTATTCTATGATTGGTCTAATGAGTGATGAGTAGAGAGGCACAATAACTTCTTTTGTTCTAGATGCAAACCCTTTTGTGATTAGGTGGGCCACATAGAAGGATTTTCTAACCACCTTGGCAATATGATTATCAAAGGAGAGATTACTATCTACTTGGGTCCCCAGATCCCTTATTACATTTCTCTATTTAGGGGACTGCCACTTATGTGGTAGTTCGCGGGTACTTTGTTTTTCCAAAGGGGGATGACTATGCACTTTTTGGCATTTAGCTTGAGGCCATGATTTTGACACCAGGTATCTGTCTCAGTGAGACCCATCTGGAGGGTGTCTGTATCAGCCGGAGAATCAATTATGACCCCTAGTTTGCAGTCGTCTGCGAACTTGCTCAGCCATAGTCCTCCTATGCTTGCCTGTACCTCTGAGAAGTATATACCGAACAGGAGGGATCCCAGGACTGAGCCCTGGGGGACACCACTTGTAAGCGGTTTAGAGTCTGACGTAGAGCCTGCAACTCTCATCATGTGGGTTCTATCCATGAGCCATTTGGCAACCCATCTCATGACGTAGGGGTTTATGTTCAAGCTGGTGAGCTTGTCTATAATACTAGAATGGGGAATGGTGTCGAAAGCCTTTGCGAGGTCTAGGTAGGTTGTGCCTCATCACTGCAGACTTGTGAGACCACAATTCTGTGACACAGGATTCCAAGATGGTGGTCGGCTAGTTGGCACCCTATCCATGGAGCTCTTAATGTAGTTTTTACCTTTACTAGCCTTAAGCACTTCTTAACAATACCTTCTGTCGATCGCTGGCCTCAACTAACTATTTAAGTACACCTGTCAGCAACTCGGTGGACTTCTACTGGGAAAAAACTTAAAAATCCACTTTTGATCCAACTCCTGGGATCCGCGCCACGTGCATCCAAGAGGCCTGGGTGACAGCTCTCTGCCTGACATTTAGCGCTTCTGACATTTAACGCTCCTGACACTCTGCATTTATTACCAGCTACCAGTTATGACAGACAACGCTGAAATCATGGAAACTCAAAGTACCAAAGCGAAAATATCCTCAATTCTATCTCCGGAGAAAGACACTGCCTATAAAAGACTAAGAACCACTAAAATACCAACGGACATCACCACAAATAATAAAACAAGTTCTAAAAGTAAGCCTGACCCCAACTTCCACATCGACGATCTCAAGTCAGCGCTCCAGCCCATTCATGATGCTATCCAGGGCTTTTCTGAGCAACTGTCTGGCCTCACTAAATCTATTAACCAAATTGTGCAAAGGGTTGACACTCTTGAACAAAAAACGCAAAATAATGACTTTCAAATACAATCTATAACTGATGACATGAAAAACAAATCAGCGCTTATCTCTGAATTACAATCCAAGTTAACGGATCTAGAGGCTAGGAGCCGACGCAACAATATCATAATCAAAGGTTTACCAGAAACCTATGACAATCAAAACCTGCTGTCAATTTGTGGACAGATTTTCCTTGCCCTACTGGGTCCGGGAAATTCGACTGGGAACTTAATAATTGAAAGAGCTCACAGAGCTTCTATCCACCGGCAAGACTCACCAACTCCACGTATTATTTACACAAAGCTGCTAAATTTTCAAGATGTACAGAACATTCTACTTGCTGCAAAAAAACAAAGAAACTTTACATGGAATAGCCACAAGATCACTCTTACTCAAGACCTGCCTCACCAAATAAAACTAAATAGACAAAAACTGGCTCCCTTTTGCGCTGATTTGATCAAAAGAAATGTGAGATTCCAAATGCGATACCCGAATATCCTCTCTTTCTCCTACAAAGAAATAAGATATACAGTTAATACTCCAACAGAAGCCAAGGATGCTTTTACCAAAGCCTTTAACTCCTATCCAGTTTCATAATATGTTTTGCCAGGATCTTCTTCTCCTGGCTCTTGTGTCAACCCTCATGTTAATAATAACCCACCTCTAATTACTTGCTTGTTCCAGACAGTCAGATAGACAGTGATTCCGCAGCGCTTGGTCTACAAAGTAAAATCAAATAAAATAAAAGAAAAGGAACTAACACTAACTCAACACTGTGTGCTGCATGTATCTGAATAGGAACTTTAGCACTCACTATTTTTGCAGCCATTGGATCGCTTTGTCATGGAACTGGTGAACAGGTAACCATTTTGATACACTTCCTACGACGACCCAGAAGTAGTGAATCCCACTGCCTCGTACAACAAATGCAGCATTCAGAAGTTTTGCTTACCACTATACAAATTGACTTTCCTGACTATTACAATTCTAATTGTTCAGACTGGATTAACGGATAGCTGTATCCACGAATTCATCTTCTAAATGATTTGCTGTTATCCTCCTCTACACTTTGGTCTCATCAGCTATCTCCCATTATGCCCGAATACATCGCGCATCCTTACATGCTATTGGGCCGTTATTTTTGGTACCCTATGGTGTGTTAAAGTGTTTCAAATTACAGAATTTTTTTTTTTGTATGAGTTCTCACTATAGAGATATATCTCTCTTGCTTACTTTAAGATACCATATGCAGATATTTGGGCAAGACACATATGCCTATTATGTACAATGTTAGTTAATCATATAACCACTCATGTGCTTACACCTGCTTCCCTGCACGCTATTCAAAGTCTAATCCCATCCATATAATCATTATTTTTATGCCAGCTCAAGATAACTGACTGTAGTCGCCTGTTCTTACCTAGTATTTACAACCTCTTGAGCTCTAAATAAATATAATATATAAGCAGGTTGTAACTTTATAAATGTGAAACTCCCAAGTAAGACCTTATTAATCTTTAGTAATTAAACCTTAGACAGCAGAAGACTGTAAACATAATTTAGCAGTCTACAAGCTGCCTTCTTCACTTTAAATAATAGTACAAGCTAACTTTTAAAGGCTAGAAGTTATTCAGAATTATTTTCTACTAATCAGTTTTTTTTTTTTTTACCTTACTTAGTAACTAACAATCCTTGTTGTCTAGATTGCGATAAAGCATTAAAACAATATTTCAGGTCTAACTTTGTGCTCTCACTTAATTTACATTTTGGCATTTCTTCTTCCAGTTCAGGCATGCTGGTATCTATCAGTACGATAAACTGTTTGTTTATAACATGATTTAATGGACAGCAGTAGCTTCTCCCTATCTCTACTTCTTATGCTTCCATGTTTCATTTACACCTATTATTAAATGATTATAGCTTACCTCCCAGCACCACCTTTGCCATATTTCTTACAGTGGTCACTCATGCTAGTTATATGTACTGCCTTTTCATTTGTACAATACCCATATATTAAATAATACTGGCAGTACCCATCTTAAACCCTACATTTATTTGTCCTACTTTCTTTTTACTTATCTACAAATTTTATTCTTTCCAATTGGGTGTTAAATACATCTTGTTTTTACCTAACGTGCTACATGTCAGCATCAATTCTACGCTATCCCAGTTAATTTAAAATGTCTCTATTCTGTCGTACTCTATATTCTTTATATCTCTTTTTTCTCTTTTTTTTACAACTGGCTACTACCGGTTGTAGTTTTTATGAGCTCATGGAAGTTTTTGCCTTGGGTTCTAATATAGCCTGGTTTTGGAAGCAGATAGAGTTGTATATATGTACATATTTTTGTATTGTTAATTCAGTTACTTTTTGTTTTTTCTACAACTTGCAAGACAAGAATAATATTGCTAACCAAATACAAAAACTCCTGCATTATTGTATGTATGTTCCTTCCACCAGTATAGAAGGGTGGGTAGGCACCGGGGATTTGTGGAAGGAATTTTATGCTGCCCTAATTACTTTTTCTTTTTTTTTTTTTTTCTCATTACTTACTATTTGTATACTCAGTTCCCTCCTTCAGTATGGTCTCTCTCAATTTGCAGTCACTCACCCCCTTTACTCTACATCACTTATAAATACGAACAACTTACTCTTAGATAGCCATGACACTATGTATTGACTCATGGAATGTCAGAGGGCTGCAGAATAAAGCCAAAAAAGCACTCCTCCTCCACCTAGTATTTAAGTCACAGGCTAATATATGCTATCTTCAGGAAATGCACACACATAATAAAGACTGGGTCAAAGACGGGGAAAAGAAATGGTTGAAGTCCATTATCTCAGCAGGAAATAGTTCAAACTCTAGAGGGGTGGCGATTATTATCAAAAAATCCTTCCAAGGTACTATCTTAAAAGAGCGGTCTGATGTGAATGGCAGATGGTGCTTATTTACATCTCAATTTCCCAATCTTAATAAACCAATTCTATTCTTCAACTTATATGGTCCTTGCTCCCAACAACATATCTTTATTACAGAAATCCACAATATTCTGGCAACTTTCAAAGATCACTATATTATAGCGGGAGGGGACTGGAATGCCGTTATAGACCCTAATTCAGATCGCACTAGTAAATCTCCCTATTATAACCTTCAATCCTCCTCTGCCTTAGAAGACTTAATGTACGATCTCAAACTTACTGACCCCATCTCTATGAAAGACCATGTAACTAAAGATGAACTATACACATAGTACTCAAAATGCTACAAATCTTGGTCAAGATTAGACTTCTTCCTAATCTCTGAATCCCTCACCCACTTCAAAATTAATCTCTCTTTAGAACCGAGATCCTTATCGGATCACTCTAAGATATCCTTAAATATTAACCCTATCCAAAAAGTAACTTCTCCATGTACTTATAACAACTGGACACTTAACAATAACCTACTCCATAATAAGGATATTATTCAAGAAATCACTGAAACATTAATTAATCTTACCTCTAATCTCGACTTCACCAACATACCACTGGATGTACAATGGGCTGCATGTAAAACCTGTATCAGAGGTACTATAATTAACAAAGCCTCTTACCTCAAAATTCCTCAAAAACAAAGAACTTGATCTTACAAACAAGCTTCTTGACTTAGAGAAACAACAAAAACTCAGCCCGGACCCCATCAGAGACAAAATGATAAACGAAACACAGAACCATTTACTTCAATTACATCAACAGAACTTAACCATATTCGAGCAAAAAATGATCGCGATTTACTCTGAATGGGCACAGGTCCCATCTAAACTACTCGCAAAATTAATTCGGAACACCCAAGAACCCCCTAGAATATCTCGTCTACACTTTAAAAACAAGATTTATAATTCGGACCAGGAAATTATACAACTCTTTTCCATCCTTTATTCAGATATTTATTCTAAAGAAAACACAGATCCTGTTTTTCATCAACATATGATCGATTTCCTGAATTCCATCAAATTCCCCTCCCTTAATAAAGATCAATGTGACATGCTCTCAGCTCCCTTAAACCTACAAGAAATCCAATCCACTATCTCAAATCTCAAGTTAGGCAAATCCCCTGGTCCTGATGGCTTCACAGCCGAATTCTTCAAAACATTTATCTCAACAATCTCCCCTATCCTGCTAAAAGTTTACAACCACGTAATAAAATACGGCATATCAGACTTGCACTGGAACACCTCGAAAACTATTTTAATTCTAAAAAACAAAAAAGATAAAATGGATCCAAACAACTATCACCCCATTTCATTGATTAATATTGATATCAAGATTCTTGCTTCGCTCTTAGCCAACAGACTTAGAAAAATTCTACCATCTATAATCTCTACAGAACAAGCAGGTTTCATGTCACACAGGCATACATGGGATAACACTCTAACTCTAGACTCATTAATACATCTGTCGAAAAAAGAAAAGAACCCATTATATGCCTTAACTTTAGATGCAGCAAAAACCTTTGACAGGGTTAACTGGGATTTTCTTTTTCATTCCTTATCATATTTTAACATTCCCTCCCCTTTTGTAGATATGATTAAAGTTCTATACAGTAAATCCTCTACCTGTTTACGGATAAACAGGATTCTTTCCAAACCTTTAAAAATAACTAATGGCACCAAGCAGGGGTGTCCGCTATCTCCTTTCCTCTTCAATATATTTATTGAACCTTTATTTCTTTATATAAAACTAAATACTTTCCATACAATCCCTAAAGTAATGAATACCAAAATACTCCTTTCAGCCTTCGCAGATGATCTAATCATTTATTTTCAACTTCCGAATACTGACCTTAATAAGATTGAAAACTCCATCAATGCCTTCTCAGAAGCTTCAGATTATCAGATAAACTTCAAGAAATCTCACATCTTTCCCATTAACCCTCTAGGTCATAAACCGAATTATTTTCCTGCCTCCCCCTTCAAGACAACTTTTGACATCAAGTATTTAGGGATCCATTTTGATCATAATCATTTATCTACATTTCAAAATAACCTTCTCAGATCTTGGTCCAAAATCTCTCTTGATATTCATAGGTGGGAAAGACTGAAGTTATCTCTTTTATCCAGGTCAGCAATAATTAAGTTGAACATACTCTCCAGACTCCTCTTTCAGTTCAACTCTGCGGATCAGTTGGTACCCAAATCCTTTTTGACCAAGATTAGCAAAGAACTAGCTAAATTCATTTGGTATCCCAAATCTGTGAGAATTGCATATAACAAATTAACCCTTCCCAAATCCAAAGGTGGCTTGGGCCTCCCAAACCTTCATCTATATTATTCAATCATCTCTGCAAGTAGGTTATTATATATCTCCAAACTTAAGATAATAGACTATAATACCTATCCTACCTGGTCCAAATTATGGTTTCAGCAGATCCTTAGCATTAACTTAAATCCAGCTGCTCTCCCCTTTCTCCTCACGCGACACTTTACGCAGTCTCAACTTGTCAACTAACATAAAACAAAAGGTTGATATCTTCCAAAACATTCTAAAACTCATAAATCTTGACAAATCACTCCCTTTACTTCAACCCTTGCACCTAAATCCCAATATCAAAATCAACAATCTTCCAGTCAACCTCTCCAACTTCCCATTAATTAAAAATCTCTTGGTCTGGGATATACTCAAACACAACAATGAATCACTGTCTAACCTATGCAAAATCCTTAAAGTCAATAAGAAATACCTAAGTATTACTCGGCAAATATGAGATGTTATTGCATCTAAATTCATACACCTATTAGATAACGGACAAAATCTTTTAATACTAGAATCTGTGATTCATACTCTGACTCTACCGAAAAAAATGCTCTCTAACTCATACAGACTCATATCCTCCATGATCAATGATAGAAACTATCTTTTTTCAAACTACTGGGACAAGTATAACCCCCTTCTTTTGCACACTCAGAAACTCTCGGCCATAAAAAATACTATAGACTTTTCCCCCTTTAAGAAACTATTCTACACACAGTTAATGATCAACAATAATGCTTACTACACCCCGGCTAGACTAGTTAAATTTGACTCTTAAGAAGTCTCCATCCTGTCCATGTTGCTCATCTCCGTATGCAGACCAAATGCATGTTTTATGGTCCTGCAATTACACACACAAACTCTGGACATCGTTAAAAATCCACCTTCAAAAAATGGGCTACCATAAGTCGACCCTTTCTTGGGAATTAGCCATCCTTCATATCCCCACATGTGTTCTTTCTAAATTTGACACACATGTTCTGGTTTTCCTATGTTCACTCATGAAATTATACATCTCTAAAAATTGGCTGGACCGCACTAAACTCTGTTGGAACAACTTCAAGTCAATGGCTCTTGCATACATTGCTGCACAAAAATTCATTACAAAAAGTCCAAAGAGGAATGCTCTCTGTACAAAAGTCTGGGTAAAGATCAATGCCCTCCTTCTTATCACTACTTAAATCAGACCTTCCTTTCGCAAATGCTGTGACCTATCTTGTGCTCTCTATTTAGTGTTCTATTATTTCTTCTCTTTGGGTAGCATACTAGGTTAGCAGATCAGGTGTTTTTTTTTTTTTTTGTGTACATAGTTATATTTGTGCTTGTCAGTTTCTACTGCATAATATGTTAACTTTATATGCACAGCTTGTATTGTTTTACTTTTGATATAACCTGTTTGGATTCTCATCATTTGTTTGTTACCTCCTTTTATTAAAAGAGAAAATAAAATAAAAAAGTTTTTTGGAAAAAAAAAACAATTCTGTGACACAGGATTTTTTTTCCCCAGTTTGTGGCTTAGCAGCTACCAAGAAAAGCTGGTCATTATCTGACCAAAGCAATACTGCAACAAGATTGGTCTGATGTTGTCCTGAATCTTTACAGCTCAAGTTGAGTACAATTCCCACAACATTAAAACCTAGTCTCTACTACCTCTAGCCTGTGTCCTGTGGGTGGATAAGTACCTCGGAAAGATTCAGCATAACTGGACTGATCATGAGTATTGAGGACACACATTGGTTACAGTTCATACAGTATTAAAAGTCAGTCTCTACTGCTACTCATTTGTACACCATGAATGCATACGTACTTTGGAATGGTATTATGGAGAGGAAACACCACCAACTCCAACAGTATAAGAAAATAAAAGGAGTCTGATGTCTTGAATGTCACTGAAGTATTTGGATTCATCACAGTAGAGCAAACCAAAATGACAGCATTCCATGTCTGGAATCAGAGGCAAACAGAAATCCCCCATAATCCACCCTGTTATTTCCATATCTTCACTTGGGTTGTTTCTTTAACATGCCATGCTCAAAATTTAAATAGCTAAATATATATATATATATATATATATATATATATATATATATATATATATATATATATATATATATAATATATATCCTAGTTAGGATTAGTATCAGTTTGCAGTGTCAATTTTATATGCAAAATTCTCTGCTAAAGGGAGGCTTAAAGCAACTTTCTACATTTAATATTTATTCTTAATACTACTGTTACATACTGATCGTTTCTCTACTGTTCTTAAATGCATTAGGAAGTCAGACTTCGTGATGCAGTATTCAAGCTCAAATCGAATTTACTTCAGATTGGACTTGTGAATCTAACCTAACTAATCCCACACTGTTCAGTATCTCAAAACTGAAAATGTAATATATCTCACTCCCAAGAATCAGACGACTTTGATGCTTGTAAGACTATTTTATGGGCATTATTCAACGATTTAACCATCAGCACAGAGGACAGTCCTTATAAATTTGAATTCTTAAAATCTAATATGGAAATGCATTTACTCATGGTTCTTGCTGTGTTTCTCTGTCATGGATAATATAAACACTGTCTGATGTTATGAAAAATAGGAAACAGTATTAGTTACATATAATTGGCTTAGTGACAAACGCCCACGGTACAAAAAACAAAAGATAATAACAAAAATAGCACAAGTCTACAAACACTGGTCAGATATAAGCATTCAAATACACAAACATACACCTGTCATACAAGAACACAATCACCTCCAACTCAGTAACTCCAGATGTCTCTACACCCCAGAATTAAGTGCCCAGCCTTTCTTCACTACATACTACACCCCAGCATGCTTGTGCAGACACTGCAATTTAACCAGTGTCCTAAACTGTACTGACTACCAACGTACTCATCCCCAACAAACTACAAACATACTGACCTGGTGAGCCAATGCATATCCCCATGAAAGCATTAGTGAAAAGGACTCTTCCCACATTTGGCCAATGTCAGCTACACTAAATGCAGTCATTTCCCTACATGTCAAATGTGTTTGCTCTCAGCATTATCTGACAAAGCATAACCTCAAAATGTAGCAACGTTCTTCACTTGTCTCGCAGCTTAAACTTCTTACAACCAGCATGAGGACTGCACTGTAAACTGAACGAAAACAATTCACATTTGTTGTAATTTATATCCCACCAAGACATGTATATATATATTTCATTATTAAGTCTATTTTTAAACCCGACTAGTGCATATAATTATATTAAAGAATATAGGATACAGATAGCAATGTTACAAGAAATGCATTTGGATAGAAAGGAACCTACAACATTTTGACAGAGGATGTCAGGATGAGCATTCATTAGAGAAGGAAAAGGGAAGTAAAAATATTGATTATGAGAAGTGTTACAATAGTGACAGAAGAGGTAAAAAGACAATAGTGGTCAATTTGCGGTAGTAAGGGGTTACTGGCAGGAGAGGAGGATTATTCTAGAATATTTAGATTTCAGCTCAGATTAGTATTATATAGCTTAGGAGACTTTTGAGAGATATGTTGAGCTTTCAGCAGAGAATATTTGTGGCTGGGGACTAAAACCTGATTTGCAGTAGTGAGAGGATGTATCAGGGTGACTTAAAAGGGAAAATACAATAAAAGAGGCTATATATCTGAAGAAGTATACATGAATGTTTGGTATGAAAGATGTGAACTTAGTAGCATTTATATGTTATTCACCAGGATGCAGTAATGGGGCTAGACTCATTAGTAATTATATTTTACAGGAGCATGTGTATTAAAGTGCAAGCTTTGAGATATATTCACTGTAGCAGGTCACATCAATGAAACTAGGACTAAGATGCATTGTAATGATGTAAACATGAGACACTGGAACTTTCCTAGTTACCTTTCAAAATGAAAGGAATTTAAGGAATGGATAATGCTTATGATTCAAGAGTTATTAAAGAAGATAGAGATTATTTCAAAAGAGATACCTAGTTAGAAAAAATGAAAATGGAGTTTAGAAACATGGCAGAAATAAGAGAGAGAGAAAGATTGCTAAGGACATACAAGGGGTTATTTGGATGAGGTTGAAAAATGTTTAAGTGTTGTAAAAGACAGGGAATCTCTCAGAGGAAGATGAGCAACTGCAGCTAAAGATAAAATAAGGGAATATCTGAATAATTTGCATGAATTTAGAAGGGTTGCTGTGCGACTGTTTTTGATAACTGTACTAAACAAAACACTTTAGCAGAGTGACTCATGCAACAGAAAGAAAGATGTGCTGTCAAACATAGGGGCCTATGACGAGCAAAACAACTGGAGATCCTGTTGAGATATTAGAGATATTTTGAGACTTTTACAGAAATTTGTAGGAAGGAAACAAATGGGGAAACCAAGAAAAAGCAGAAATGGAAATATTTATGATAATCTTAATGATGCCGAGGGTAAAGGAGGATGAGGCCCCACAATTCATAGCTGAGATAAGAGGAGATGACATAACATCAGTGATGTATAGTCTCTAGGAACTGATAGTATTCTTGTGCAAATTTGGAAGTTAGAAGGGAAGACTTGATAATTATATGAAAGGTTTTGTTTAACAATATTTTAAAAGGTAGGGTGTGTCAACATTTTGGAAGAAATCTGTGGTGGCTGTCTTATTCAAAGAAGGTAAAGGCCCGTCAAAAACATCTCTATACAGACTTTCAATTTTAAACAATAAATATAAAGCTAAGAGAATAGCAAGGGTGTTACGAAATTTGATAGCTATGGACTAATGTGTTTTTTGTGGAAGTGAGGCATACGTTTGACAATATTAATGCAACAGTGATGGATTCAGATCCAATAACAAACATGACAATTGTTAATGAGTCTTTATACAGAGAAAGCATTTAGTTGAATCAGCTTGGATTTTTTGCATTGAGCAAAGGCATTATTTGCATTCTCTGGCAAAGTACTAGGGTTAATAAAGTGGATATATGAAGGGTTGGAGGCAAGAAGTATTGGGGGGGGGGCTCTCTGAAATCAGTGTTTGAACAGAGGAACCAGGTAGGAATGTCCTCTTTCCCCAGTGTTTACTTTATATTTAGAGTCATTGGCAAAGAAAATAAGGGATTCACAAATTCAAGACTAGAATTAGGACAGTACTCAGGAAACGTTCGCTTCTTTTGCTGATCATTTTGTTTTTTATTTGATAAATCCAAATAAAGGATGTGTTGGTGCTGTGGAGCATTTTCAAATCTTTCAAGATAGAAAATAAATGAAGATTAAGCAAAGGCTATAGTAGTAAAGTGTATACCAGTGCGCAAATTGGGTCAGCAGTACACATACTTACAGGGACGTGTTGATATGAATTATCTAGGTGTATGGATTGAAAGGAATTTTGTTAATAGCAAGATTATCTGGGAAGAGACTAAAACTGTATTTCATAAAAGTCATGATTATGGATAATAAGATTAAACACTGAAAATGTTTTCAGTTCCTTTAGTCATATATAGTTCGTATATCAACCAGAGAAGTTGTGGATGATGGTTGATAAAGAGGTGAAAGAATGTATCTGGGAGGGGAAGAATGCTCAGTTTAAGTGGAATAAGGTGATTTTCCTCACAGAACATGGTGGTCTGGGGTTAATTGACAGTTAAGGCTCATATACATAATCGTGTAGAATAAATCAAAATAGAAAATGATGGCGATGATGAAATAGAAGGGGGGGTCCTTAGATAGAAGGGGGGGTCTTAGAGATCGACTGGAATTTTGGATGCAAATCCTTAAGGAGAATAACCACAACCATGTAGAGTATTATATTTATAAAGTAGCAGAAAATATTATCAGAACTATTAGTTCAGTCATTGAGTTAATTACTTAATTAATTATTTTAACATGTGACTTTAAGATTTGTACTTATCCAAGCAAACTGCACTATACTGTTAACTTGATAAAGCTCAGTATTTACTGAGCGAAAGCGCTCGTTTTATGTTGTTTGTGGACACCTAATAAAGGATTTACAAAGCTTGCTGGTTTACGCTTCCTAGCTGTGGATTTATCATTTTATTATCAGAACTAAGTGGGAATGCAGAAAGGAACTTTTGCCAATAGGAATAACTGCAGAGTGAGAGTAGAGAAAGGAGATTTTACCAGTAAGGATGACTGCAAGTAGGGATATATGGACAAGAGATGGTAAAATTCACCAGTGGAAATTCGAAAAGGAACCAAATAATTAAGAAGTGAAAGATAATAGAGCGGATGATGCTAAGAAGAAATTTGGACTACAGGTCCAAGAAGGTCAACCCCCCCCCCCCCATGGGTTATTATCAGAATACAGACAAAGGGTAGGGAAGTACTGAGTGAATCACCAGAGTTTTTAGTTGTGTCTTGAAGAAAAAGGGAGAATTAGTAGGCTGTATAAATATCCCGTGATAACTAATCAAAGAAGGTTAGAAAAGATCGGGAAAAGAGAATGGGATGGCGGTTTAAAAAGGACAAAGCAAAAAAATCCGTAAGGCTAACAAGTATGAAACGACGTCTAGAAAGTTTACAGCTTCCCAAATAAACTTAAAGATACATAGCAAATGCTGGATGTGTAATGGAGAAGAGAAAGTTACTTGGGAATATGTTTTTGAAAATATAACAAGTTGACATATTTTAAAAATATCCTAGAGAGTACTTTGATAGAAATTTTAGTGGAATAAATGATAGTAACTAAGGAAGTGAGTATTTTCAGACGGGGTATAGGATCTGAGTTGCTTAAACATAGTGAAGCCTTACTAAGTTTAGCATTCTTGGTGACCAAAAAAAGCAGTTTCTAGAAAATGGAAATCAAAAATCTAGTTCATCTAGTTCCAGCATCAAGGAAGTTGTAGATATTGTAAATTAAATAACAGAACTGGAGGTGAGATCGTTAAAAAGGATGAGAGAGAATTTAATATAAATAACTAGAATTTGTGGTAACAGTGCAAACAGAATAATGTTCACGAGAAGTATGGTTTAAGGGACAGCAGTAATAAACAGATTTATGTAATGGAGTGAATGAAAATTGTTAAAAAGCAAGTAATCTCCGTGGTATCCCCGAAGTCTCAAAATAACCCACTAAAGTGTAGTGGGTCCAAAAACAAAACCGTGTAAAAAACTTCTCTGTGTGGAAGATTTTCAGTCCATATATTTCTAGTTAATCACTGTATATTAATCAGATCAGACAGTAGTAGTAGAAGTAGCGAACATAAACTCATCAAATTAAAACAAAACAAAAAATAATGATAGAAAATATATAATTGTACAGCATTACTAAGTATTCAAAAGTAATCCAAGCAAGGCAGGCAGTCTGTTTCCAGTCGAAAATCCTTTATTATGTACACAGACAAGTGATCCAAGTAAAACAAAATTCACCATCATCATCTTCTTCTTTCGGCTGTTCCTGTTAGGGGTCGCCACAGCGGATCATCTCTTTCCATTTCTTTATATCCTCTGCATCTTGCTCTTTCACACCAACCGCCTGCATGTCCTCTCTCACCACATCCGTAAACCTTATCTTAGGCCTTCCTCTTTTCCTGTTACCTGGTAGTTCTATCCTTAGCATCCTTTTCCCAATATACCCAGCATCCCTCCTCAGCACATTTCCAAACCAACGCAATCTCGCCTCTCTTGCTTTGTCTCCAAACTGTCCAACCTGAGCTGACCCTCTAATATACTGATTCATAATCCTGTCCATCCTAGTCACACCCAGTGCAAATCTTAACATCTTTAACTCTGCCACATCCAGCTCTGACTCCTGCCAACAAAAACAGAGTAATAATTTCCTCACAAGCTTTCTAAATACAGATATATATATATATATATATATATATATATATATATATATATATATATACTTTTTATCAGGCATGGGAGTGATTTATTGTGCTGTAAAACAAAGTGTTATTGGTACACATATTAAATTCACATCCCTTCCCCCATCGATCTGGTCCTGCCCTACTTAGTAGCTGTCATAATAATATATAACCCTTATGTACTTTAACTAAAATTATATAATGATGTGGTATCTCTTATTTAACCAAATTATTAAGTAGATTATTAAGTCTGTGATTTTATCCAAGACAATATACTACATGGCTGGAAATATATCAACCTTAGTTAATTTGGCAATCAAAATATATATAAATATATACATATACATTTTGCATGTAAAAATCAATTTCTGTTTCTATTTTCATAACCTGTATGTGTACTCCATGCCAGTAACAGTGAAAACTGTTACTACGATGAGTTTTCTTTTCTGTTAATGTATGTAAACCCATGTTACCTTTGAATAATTTGTAAAAATGTGGGAAAAGCTGAAACTGATCAGTACTGATAAGTACAGTATCCCTTCACAAATGTACACTGGCAGAAGTATTTGTAGTGATTAGAGATTTGTGACCACTGGGAAGTATCAGTTAACTGGAAACCAGTTTCAGTCCTTCCTAATTTAAGGGGGTGGTACGACCACCCTAGGTAACTGTAGGCCAGCTGACATGGCAGCAGTAGTAAGGAATGTGGTGGAGAGGGTCCTGAGAGAATGGCCTGCAAACTTTCTACAGAACAGCCAGCTTCACAAGCCAAGCTATCATGCTTGCTCACCTAGAGGTGCCAGTGAAATTGCAGCACTTCCTTAATGAGCTAACATGAATCGTGCTTTAGTAATGGAAGCAGACTGCCTTCATTTACGCGTTGCCTTTAACTCTATGTTGTATGGAAGGGTACATTTACGCGTTGCCTTTAACTCTATGCTGTATGGAAGTATACTCACTAAACTGAAGATCTGGAGTTGGGCGGACATTTAGGAACTGGATGGAAAAATGGGGAAGGTTGAGAGAGGAAAGAAAGCAATCGGGGCAGTGCTGCAAGGGTGTGTGCTGCCCCCTCATGTTTCAGCATATTCTTACAGGATATGGGGAGACTGACAGGTGAAATCCGTTTGCCCATGACACAAAGACTGCAATCACATTCCTCTATAGTAGGTGCCTGAAAATGAAACTGCAAGGGTAACCATTTGTAACATGAGGAGCTGCTTCAGCTAGTCCTGAAATACAGATACTGGGTTGCTAAAAAAAATAAATGCTTCAGAGGTATGTGATCTTGGAGTTGGTATGTATAAGCTTGGGGGTGCAGGGAGGCTTGCCCCCCCAAAATTAGTTTAAAGAAGAGGAACGATTTTTGATATTTGCTCTTCTCCTACATTGTCGGTCTTTTTGCATTACAAGTGCCAACATTTCAATAGGAAGCCACCCGCAAGTCCTTTACAGGTGGGGAAACAGGTGGCAATTGAAGTCAGTTACAAATAAGTACAAGGTTCTGAGAGCCTGAAGGCTGCACACAAGCACAGGCTACCAGTCTCAGAGACAGACAGACTGAAACATACATGAGAGTAATTTTCACAAGCCTTTGAGTGTTAAGTACAAGTGGGGAAGGAAAGGGGGGAACAGCCAGCAGTGGTGGGTTGTAATTGTATAACCCTGATGAATAGAAGGCAGTGCTAGAGATGTTAATCTCCCACTCTGTTATATGTCAGTAAGACCACATCCCAAATGCTGCTACATTTATGGACATTTTCCATGGAAAGGGACTTGAAACAGCTACAAAGCATCCAGAGAGAAAGGTTTGAAGTAATCCGAAAGTGAAAGGAGTATGGACACTGATCTGAGGTACAGGGTTAGACTCAGTGGACACTAGGAAGAATAGAGGGGAGGATATAATAAAGGTCTGAAACTGAAGGCTGAAGGAGGGGGAATGGGTTGGTTGATTCAGCTGGGGATCTTTAATTTGCACCTGTAAAAATACTTGATTTTTAGGAAGTGTTGTGAGCCCTTAGAACATCGCGTGTGATTTGAGTAGTATTGTTTAAATTCACAGGGACCTTCACTATGATATAGGATAGCTGGGGGAAAGCTCAGGTGTGAGGGAACACTACCTGTATACTAAATGCATGCCACTATGTAGATTAGATAGTGTGTGCCTTCCGGACCTCACATTATGTAATGTAACTCACAAATATGTGCTTACTGCATTGACAGTAACATGCATTTTTTTTTTTTAATTTTCTTAATTTGGGAAACTGTAGTCATCCTTGAGGAAGGTTCACACCATTTTAAGTCACACAATGAAAACAATAGAAACAAAGACCATTTGCGTGGACATTGTAGAACATTCAGTCAGACTAATTGGGATGTATTTGGGAGGAAACAAAAAGAATATTCATTACAAATCTACTCAAACAAGGAATGAACAATGAAATTGCACGCAGACAGTAGACAGAGGTCAGGCTTCAACCCTGGACATTACAGCAGAGGAACACCAATACTAAACACTGTCTGTTGCTCATTTAGTATGTGCGTTAGAGAAATGTTTTTATTGCACTGTCCAGCCATTCTGTGCATCACATAGCTTTATTAAAATCATGGCTCTTTGCCAGTTCTGTTTAGTTTTCATTTTATTGTTATTTTAGCTGGAATTCTAATGGTCACTGGATTTCTGGTACACTGGTACAGGACCTAATACATAGTCAGTGCTAGTGAGAAGATTAGTGCAACATCATATTACTGCCAGGGGTTTTTTTTCTTCTTACGGTCTAGTTTCCCGATTTCCCGGTCTCTGAGCCCATATAGCTTACGGGCAGATGTGCTGTGGGTGAATGACATGTATAGTCCCACCTCTGTGGTGACTCACCCAATGCCCTCTGTCTATACCCCTTATCTATACACATATACACATCTTTATGCATCCCAGTATCCAACAGAGATTTAACTTAAGGAGCATGCAACTTTACACTCCCCGCTTCTCCTGCTACACCTCAGGTACCCAAACCACTAAATCCCCAGGACTTACTGCCTGGGCTTTTGACCCATTTCTCACCTTTGCTGCCATGCATTGCATAGGATTGTATCCTTTTGTTGCAGTTGTGGAGGTTTTCCTTTAAGTCTTGAATTTTAGGATAGTTCTGTCTAGTTCATGTAATACTAACCATTCAACAAGAAGGCTTACAGAATTGACAGAGGTAAACCCCGATTGTGGAGAAATGCTTTTTATATTGGTATGGGCATGTTCTTTGGTCTTCCTTGCCCTTCAAGGAACAATAATCATGTAGCATTAATGAAGGGGCCACATTTGCTCTAAGAAGAGATAAATATCTTAATGGGACTCATGCTGCCTTTATATTAAGATCCTAGCAGTAGCTCTCCCTCTGGCCATACATGGGCAGTAGTGGACTTAATTTTATATATCCTTGTGTGTGTAGGGTAGTGGGCTAAATTTTGTTGCCCTATGTCCTTGTGTGATTGGGGTAGTAAAGTAAATGTAGTTGCCCATGAGTGAGTGGGGAAGTAAACTTTTTCTTCCAGGCAGCTTTGACTGTAGTTTTGATTCCAGTACTGGTGGATTCTGTGCTACTGTTGAACTGGTGTCAGTCATCCAAAGAATGTTTTCAAGAGGAATACGTATTAACTGCTTTTACTCTCTTTTCATAATCATCCTAATAGAGGAAAATGTTACTTATGTTCTCCAGTTTTGTTGTGGTTAATACAGGCTATCCAAAGTACATAATGTGGCCCTAGTGTTTCTCAGTTCGTTAGTTAATTTGTTACGGATCTTCGTGGATGTCTAGCAGTACAAGTCTTTGTTAATTTCAATCCTGAACCGGGAGTCAGTGTTACTTTTTTAGGATAATGCATTTCCACAGGAAATGTCTGTATTTGCTCAGTTATTCCATCTTTAAATACTGTAAAAGTATCTCAAGTGGTCTTGTGTGTGTTTTCTTTGTACTGTACCTAGTTTGGTTTTATTTAACCAGCTATGTTCACCCAGTGATATTCTGCATGAAAGGGGAAAAAAAAGTGGCTGAATCATGGCCGTGTCAGTAGCTGGTGGTGGTCATCTGGTCTGAATCCTGAGCTAAGCTTGCTTTGCTTTCTTTGTATAACTTCTGATTTGAGTTTGTCTAAGCACTTGGCATCCTCTCCTTGGCCAGAGACTAGGTCTGCTTAGTCCTGGAGAAAAAAATGCTGTAAAATCAGAGGGCATTTTAAATTTTTCTTTATAATCACAAAAATGACCCAATTAACATTGATTACAAGTGCAATCTTTGAGTGTTTCTCTTCATAGATTTATTTATTTAGTTTTTTTACAATAGAAGTCTAGATCGTATAGAGTTAGTGGTAGGGAATCTTTGTAAAGGCTTAATTATTTTAATTTTATCATTTGTGGCTGAGTTAGTCCCACAAGGCTAGTAGCCTCTCTTCCAGGGAGACCCAAGGTGATATACTACTAGGGGACGTTTGGCCAGGGTACTGGAACTTTCCCTACTGTTTTCGTTAGGTGCTTTGGGATTTTTTACATCCACCTGAGTTGCCACCAACTCAAGCAGATGGGACCTCAGATTGACACTCATCTAAAGGATGACACACTCAGGAGTGTAACCCCCCCTTATGCTGCACTGCAGTATCAGCAATCGCTCTAACTGGTGTGGGAATAGAACTCTCAGACATCTGCACCTAAGGCAAGTGCGGTATCTGTTGCACCACTGATGCAGGTGTGTACTCACAAATGGACCTGACTTTGTGGATCTAATAGGACCAAGGCTGAATCTGAGGGCTGTATACTATTTGAGAGGAGTGGTACAGCATTATAAACTTCTTATATTTGGGAAGTAGCTGTAAGCAGATCCCTGTTCTTCTAGTCTGACCTGTGCAGCAGTCAGATGTCCCCAGAGCAGAAATGGGTCCCGCCCTGTACTCTGTCATCTGCTGATGTCAACAGCTGTCAGATGTCCCCAGATCAGAAATGGGTCCCACCCTGTACTATACCATCTGCTGACATTTATTGCAGCCAGATGTCCCCAGAGCAGAAATGAACCGCTCTCCCCATACTATGCCATCTGCTGACATGAAAAGATGTCCCCAGAGGAGAAATGGACCCCCCCCCCCCGTACTATGCCATCTGCTGATGTCAACAGCTGTCAGATGTCCCCAGAAGAGAAATGGACCCCTCCTTGTACTATGCCATCTACTGACATTAACAGCAGTCAGATGTCCCCAGAGCAAAAATGGGTCCCTCCCTGTACTATGCCATCTGCTGACATTACAGTCAGATGTCCGCAGAGCAGAAATGACCCGTCCCTTTGTTTTGCCGTCTTCCCTTCATTTGTGCCAAAATAAACTTTTGATTGATTGCTTGAAAAAGTTAGACAGTTCCTTACAAGAATTCCAAAAAACAGTCGAACAGTAACATTAAAGCAGTTAATTGCAAATAGGACTGCTTTGGAATTCCTTTTGGTGACCATTGAAGTCCTCTGTAAAAAGTTACTGTTAAGTATGTCTGTGAGACAACAGTTCTCTCAGAATGCTACATTTTCAATGCCCCATTTTACTTAGGTAATGCTTCTCGGGTCACTATTTGTGAGTAGGACAAGACCTTCGATAAGAAGACTTTGTTTTATTGCACCCAGAATCTCATGGACTTTTTGGGTATAGAATGGTTCTCTCTCCCTAGGACATGAAATATCTATCCTTCACCTGGCCAAAATGCTTTTTGTGGGTGACGGTAATAAAAAATCAACTCCATGAGAAATGCAGACATCACAAAACAGATAAGGAAGTTGTTTGGGTCCATTGGCAGGGAACACTGGCCATGGGATACTCAGTGTTGGGCAGACTTTGAGGGTGTTAGTCCCAGAGAGGAACAGTATTGTCCACCTGTGGTCCACTATCCCAGAGAGGAACAGTATTGTCCACCTGTGGTCCACGCACCTGCTTTATCAGAGTTCCTGCATGTGTTAATCTTTAAGTCAGACAGCCGACTCATCATTTCAGACAAGCTGGCAGTCAATTATTTTGAAAAAGTACCACAATTTGATGCTAGTTACAGGTTCCTGTGGGTGTGACCACTCATAAAAATCAGCATTTCCTCCCAGCTGGGGGGTGCAACTCCCCTTTTGGAGGTTCCTATTATTTTGCTTGAATATTTTAGAGAAGCAGGTGGGACTCTGTGGTCCAGCAATTCCGGTACATGTCGGCTATTTACTGTTACTGATTTCCGGCTGCCAGACACTATTAACAATTCACAGAGGAATGTGAGTGGTCAGGTAGCAGGCTACCCTTCCACAGCTCTCTACATACTTTGCCTTGGGTATAGTCCCTTCAGTAAAGTAGTGAGACCCTTTCCCTGAAGGAACATCCAAGGCTGAGCTAGATGAAGAAGAGAAAATGGTGTATTTAGATGATACACATTCCTCGATGAATGACAGCAATGGTGATGATGGTGGTGATGACATTCGAATGACAACACTGGTGAACGACAACACTGGTGATGATGGTGGTGATGACATTCGAATGACAACACTGGTGATGATGACATTCGAATGACAACACTAGTGATGACATTCGAATGACAACACTGGTGATGACATTCGAATGACAACACTGGTGATGACATTCGAATGACAACACTGGTGATGACATTCGAATGACAACACTGGTGATGATGACATTCGAATGACAACACTGGTGATGATGAAATTCGAATGACAACACTGGTGATGATGGTAATGATGACATTTGAATGACAGCACTGGTGATGATATTTGAACGACAACACTGGTGATAGTGATGATGACATTTGAACGACAATACTGGTGATGGTGATGACATTTGAACGACAATACTGATGATAGTGATGACATTTGAACGACAATACTGGTGATGACATTTGAATGACAACACTGGTGATGGTGTTGACATTTGAACGACAACACTGGTGATGATGACATTTGAACAACACTGGGGAAGGTGATGATGACATTTGAATGACAACACTGGTGATGATATTTGAACGACAACACTGGTGATAGTGATGATGACATTTGAACGACAATACTGGTGATGGTGATGACATTTGAACGACAATACTGATAGTGATGACATTTGAACGACAATACTGGTGATGACATTTGAATGACAACACTGGTGATGGTGTTGATGACATTTGAACGACAACACTGGTGATGATGACATTTGAACAACACTGGGGAAGGTGATGATGACATTTAAATGACAACACTGGTGATGGTGATGACATTGCTGCTTCAGGATGTGCACTGGGTGAACTCCTTTTGGGGAGATTGTGGGCTTCATGAGGGAACATTTCAAGTGGGGAAGCCAAGCTTAGGTGTTGCCCATCTTTCAGAAGCAGTACCCTGAAGAAACCGAAGCCTTTGACCAGTCCACTAGTTATTCTGGCCCTTGATGATACCATTTAAAGCAGGAACCCCATCAGCATCTCATGAAACATGACGACTGAATGGTCGTAAAAATGAACTTGCATATACCAAGTCCGAGATGGCTATTTCTTGGAATATTCCTTTTTCTCTGAGGAATGATGATCTTGGAGTTGGTATATGTAAATTTGGAAAGGGGTGAGGTTATAGGGAGGCTTCCTCCCTGCAAAAAACAAGTTCAAATGGGAAGAGTATTCATTCTTTTCCTACAGTTTTGGTTATTTTTTTTTCAGTACATTTCCACTCAGCATTACAAGTAGCAACATTTTGACAGGGAGCATTTAAAGCACCTCATTAGAACTACACTCCCAACTGCCCACCCCAAAAGGTAAACTTTGCTTTTGCATGGTCTTACATGAGTTCAAATACTTTTTCAAAAATCTGTGGCAGGACTCGCTATGAATTATCTGCATGGGGCCAAGGGACTTTAAGTTGGCATTTTGAATTTGTACCCACCCCAGTAGCAGGTGAAATGGTATGCTTTAATAGTTAGATAAAAGGGATTATCTTAATTCTGTCATTAGAACTGGACCTTTGATTTCCTAGACCCATATAAATCCCTGTCAGTGGAATGTCAACAAATAGAGAAAAAGTACAAATATACTGAGGATGACATTTTGTGACAGTGACACTGTAAAATGACTCTGACTGCAGTAAATGTGGCAGGATATGCAACCAAGTGGAGATGAAGCTTTAGAGGTTTGCACCAAGAAGTTACACAGATGCACTTTTATCATACAACATGCCTGGATACATTGACCAAAATATTTAACAGTTTACTCTGTTCATTGCCCATTCTCGTAAAACACCGTAAAAAATTGGGGCACAGTTGGGTTTTATTTCTAGGTTAAAATCAAATAGGCCTTTAAGTTGCAGCATAAAAACATCTTATTTGATACTTGGGTAGGCATGCTTGAAGCCCAGTTATGAGAAGCAAGTATGGAGATGGAGAAAATGCTAATCATGAAAATGTTTGTTGTAGGCCGCCATGAAAGGAATTCCAGCTAGTTTAGGATAATCATGAAAATGTTTGTTGTAGGCCACCATGAAAGGAAATCCAGCTAGTTTAGGGTAATCATGAAAATGCTTGAAGTAGGCCGCCATGAAAGGAAATCCAGCTAGTTTAGACTAATCATGAAAATGCTTGTTGTAGGCTACCATGAAAGGAAATCCAGCTAGTTTAGACTAATCATGAAAATGCTTGTTGTAGGCTGCCATGAAAGGAATTCCAGCTAGTTTAGGCTAATCATGAAATTGCTTGTTGTAGGCCGCCATGAAAGGAAATCCAGCTAGTTTAGGCTAATCATGAAAATGCTTGTTGTAGGCCGCAATGAAAGGAATTCCAGCTAGTTTAGGCTAATCTTGAAAATGCTTGTTGTAGGCTGCCATGAAAGGAATTCCAGCAAGTTTAGGCTAATCATGAAAATGCTTGTTGTAGGCCGCAATGAAAGGAATTCCAGCTAGTTTACGCTAATCTTGAAAATGCTTGTTGTAGGCCGCCATGAAAGGAATTCCAGCTAGTTTAGGCTAATCATGAAAATGCTTGTTGTAGGCTGCCATGAAAGGAATTCCAGCTAGTTTAGGAGTGTTATGCATCACAGAGGTAAATGTGACATGACATGAAATAATTTGGTTATTTTTGTACGTTTGAACTATTTGTATGCAGATATTTTCATCTGTAGATTTCCTTTTAGCATTTTTGGCTGTTCTACATTTATTAAGTCAGTGTTTTACTGTTTTATTAACTGGGCAAAGTGTATGGTATTTATTAGATCAATTTTATTTAGATTGCCCCTGTACTGAGTGCTTTTGCAGTTCTTCTGCAACTGTTATACAATTTGACTGTACAAATCTACTTTTTAAATAATTGATATCTTTATATATCCTGTGTACTGTTTTTTGGAATGAAATTAAAAAGCAGTTGTATCTTCAACTTAAGTATTAGAATTGTCAATAAAAATTTCCCTGCTAAAAAGAGACATTGCATAGAATTCAAGCCCTTCCTTTGGATGTGAAGGGGATCAGATGTTCTTCGTGTTTCACTGTTGCAGTCATCACACTTAGGTTATCTGCCTGCAGGTAGCCCTCATTCGGCCAGAATACCAGAGACTTAGTATTTCTGCGTCCGTTGCTGTCGCTCCAGGACTGACGTCAGGTCGTCAGGGTTATAAAAACAGGTAGCCGACACCATTACATCAGTCTTTCTTGCCGAGGAGCCCGAAGCAGAAGCAGTTCGCAAGTGCCAGTTGGCCGCTACCTGAATTTTCATTTACGAATCGAATAATCTTGAAGTCCTCTAAAGCTAAGTACCCCATTGGGGATCCTTTTTTCTGGCTTTAACCGATGTAATAAAAAGTTAATAATTGTCTTGCCTGTGGAAAGCAAATACCACACAGAGATTCTCATTCCTACTGCATCACCTGTTTAGGCCCAGGCCATGACGTACCTCACTGTCGGTTTTGTGCCTTGTTCAATGCCCGAACCATTCGTCGACAGGGTTTCTTTGTCACTAAAGTCTTCTGCTCTCTATCTCCATTTTCCGAAATGGCTTCTGTAAGACATCTGACTACAGATATTCCAAAAAACATAAAGATAAAGAGACAGACCACATAGGTCCAAAGCTGCCGATGCTGCTTCTGTTAAGCTAGTCGCCAGTTCGCCGGTACTCAGTGAGGCGCTTTTGCAGCCCCTGATGCCTGCTTTTATGGATTCGCAGGCCTCCACTGAGACCCATTCAGAGTCTGGTATGCCGCGAGACTCTTCTTCGACTATGGAACCTGCGAATGTCTCTACCTTGGATGGGTCCAGATCCACTGTGAAGGCACCGGCTTCTGAGGCAGTTTTTCGCACTACCAATGTTCGACTCAAACTGATGACTTCTTTTTTATCTAAAACTACCGAGAGTTTCTTAGGCCAAGAGTACGCGCTACACCTAGAAAACAGACGACCAAAGCACATGCACCTCCTCCCATACCACAAAGACAAATGCTTAGAATGGCAGAAGACCTTATTATGCTAATTAGGGGAAGCCAGCCTTCCCCTTCTAAGAGAAAAAGAGACCAGTCCCCTGCAGCTTCAACAGACCAGGAGTCCGATGACTCTGAGGTATCTGATTATGAAGACATGCCCTTATCTGCTTATGAGGAGTCAGATGCAGAGGAATCCATCCCCTTTGCCTCACCTCCAGAGGATTTTTCTTTTAGGTTCATAGGTTCATACTAGGCTATCTGCCCTGGGGCAATTATAAGCCTAGCCCGATTCTGTATGGCTTACGCCACCCCTTGATTTGAGTATACTGTGCCCTTTTTAAGGTTTAGTTTACTGTGCCTCTGTCTAATAGTGACACGGGAGTAATCCCTGGGACAAACCTACGATCCCCCATCCACTTATCGAGATTCTTCTTGAAGAGTTTCAGTGAGGTGCTCTGCCTCACATGAACTGGAATTCTATTCCAGAGCGAAGGGAGCCTCTGGGTTATGAACCTGTCCCTCCAGCAAGTTCTATTTATTTCTGTGCTGAGGTTCAAGTCCCTCGAACGTGTGGCTCTAAGGGATTTAGATTTACTGAGGTGAAGCATGTCCATTAATTCTGGATTTGACATAGCTTTGTATGTCAGGCATAGATCGCCTCGAAGTAGGCGGTATGCAACTGAGTAGAGCTGGAGTTTTTTTAACCGAGCAGTATATGGCATCTGTTTGAGACCATTGATCCTCTTGGTGAGATACTTTTGGGATCTTTCTAATTGCTGCAGGTGTCGGGTAAGGTACATCCCAAAAGGGGCATTGTATTCTATGATGGGCCTGATGAGGGATGAATAAAGGGGCACGATTACCTCTCTTGATCTAGATGTGAAACCCTTCGTGATGAGGTGGGCTATGTAGAAGGTCTTTCTAACCACTTTGGCAATGTGGTTTTCAAAGGAGAGATTGCTATCAACTTGGGTCCCCAGGTCCCTAATAACTTTCTCTGTACTTAATGGGTTTCCGCCTATGTGTTAATTTGTGGGCACATTGTTTTTGCCAAAGGGTATGACTATACATTTTTTGGCATTTAGCTTTAAACCATGGCTCTGGCACCAGTTATCTGTCTCTGTGAGACATTTTTGAAGGATGTTTGTGTCAGCTGGAGAGTTGATTATGGCGCCCAGTTTGCAGTCGTCTGCGAACTTGGTGAGCCATAGTCCTCCCACGTTTGCCTGTACCTCGGAAAAGTATATACCGAACAAGGGCAGATCCTGCCTTTTGAAACCTTACATACCTTAAGACAGCATTTCCACTGGGAATGCCAGGACTGTCCTCAGTCCAAAAAGAGACTCAGGGAGTTCCTAGATTTGCCACAGCACAGACCTTTAGCAATACCCCCTGTCCCATGGCTGGGAAAGGGCACAAAGTCTTACTGGGACAGAAGATGCAGGCCCACATAGCATGGCTGGGAAAGGGCACAAAGTCTTACTGGGACAGAAGATGCAGGCCCACATAGCATGGCTGGGAAACGGCACGAAGTCTTACTGGGACTAAAGATGCAGGCCCACATAGCATGGCTGGGAAAGGGCACAAAGTCTTACTGGGACAGAAGATGCAGGCCCACATAGCATGGCTGGGAAAGGGCACAAAGTCTTACTGGGACAGAAGATGCAGGCCCACATAGCATGGCTGGGAAAGGGCACAAAGTCTTACTGGGACAGAAGATGCAGGCCCACATAGCATGGCTGGGAAACGGCACAAAGTCTTACTGGGACAGAAGATGCAGGCCTACATAGCATGGCTGGGAAAGGGCATGAAGTCTTATTGGGACAGAAAATGCAGGCCCACATAGCATGGCTGGGAAAGGGCATGAAGTCTTATTGGGAAAGAAGATGCAGGCCCACATAGCATGGGTGGGAAAGGGCACGAAGTCTTACTGGGACAGAAGATGCAGGCCCACATAGCATGGCTGGAAAATGGCACGAAGTCTTACTGGGACAGAAGATGCAGGCCCACATAGCATGGCTGAGAAAGGCACAAAGTTTTACTGGGACAGAAGATGCAGGCCCACATAGCATGGCTGGGAAAGGCACAAAGTCTTACTGGGACAGAAGATGCAGGTCCACATAGCATGGCTGGGAAAGGCACAAAGTCTTACTAGGACAGAAGATGCAGGCCCACACAGCATGGCTGGGAAAGGCACAAAGTCTTACTGGGACAGAAGATGCAGGCCCACATAGCATGGCTGAGAAAGGGCACGAAGTCTTACTGGGACAGAAGATGCAGGCCCACATAGCATGGCTGGGAAAGGCACAAAGTCTTACTGGGACAGAAGATGCAGGCCCACATAGCATGGCTGGGAAACGGCACAAAGTCTTACTGGGACAGAAGATGCAGGCCCACATAGCATGGCTGGGAAAGGGCACGAAGTCTTACTGGGACAGAAGATGCAGGCCCACATAGCATGGCTGGGGAAGGCACAAAGTCTTACTGGGACAGAAGATGCAGGCCCACATAGCATGGCTGGAAAAGGGCACGAAGTCTTACCGGGACAGAAGATGCAGGCCCACATAGCATGGCTGGAAAAGGGCACGAAGTCTTACCGGGACAGAAGATGCAGGCCCACATAGCATGGCTGGAAAAGGGCACAAAGTCTTACCGGGACAGAAGATGCAGGCCCACAGAGCATGGCTGGGAAACGGCACAAAGTCTTACCGGGACAGAAGATGCAGGCCCACATAGCATGGCTGGGAAACGGCACAAAGTCTTACCGGGACAGAAGATGCAGGCCCACATAGCATGGCTGGGAAAGGGCACAAAGTCTTATTGGGACAGAAGATGCAGGCCCACATAGCATGACTGGGAAAGGCACAAAGTCTTACTGGGACAGAAGATACAGGTCCACATCGCATGGCTGGGAAAGGGCACGAAGTCTTATTGGGACAGAAGATGCAAGCCCACAGAGCATGGCTGTGAAAGGTCATGAAGTCTTACTGGGACAGAAGATGCAGGCCCACATAGCATGGCTGGGAAACGGCACAAAGACTTACCGGAACAGAAGATGCAGGCCCACATAGCATGGCTGGGAAATGGCACGAAGTCTTACCGGGACAGAAGATGCAGGCCCACATAGCATGGCTGGGAAAGGGCACGAAGTCTTACCGGTACAGAAGATGCAGGCCCACATAGCATGGCTGGGAAAGGGCACGAAGTCTTACTGGGACAGAAGATGCAGGCCCACATAGCATGGCTGAAAAACGGCACAAAGTCTTACTGGGACAGAAGATGCAGGCCCACATAGCATGGCTGGGAAAGGGCACGATGTCTTATTGGGACAGAAGATGCAGGCCCACATAGCATGGCCGGGAAAGGGCACAAAGTCTTACCGGGACAGAAGATGCAGGCCCACATAGCATGGCTGGGAAAGGGCACGAAGTCTTATTGGGACAGAAGATGCAGGCCCACATAGCATGGCTGGGAAACGGCACAAAGTCTTCCCGGGACAGAAGATGCAGGCCCACATAGCATGGCTGGGAAACGGCACAAAGTCTTACCGGGACAGAAGATGTAGGCCCACATAGCATGGCTGGGAAAGGTCACGAAGTCTTACTGGGACAGAAGATGCAGGCCCACATAGCATGGCTGGGAAACGGCACAAAGTCTACCCGGGACAGAAGATGCAGGCCCACATAGCATGGCTGGGAAACGGCACAAAGTCTTCCCGGGACAGAAGATGCAGGCCCACATAGCATGGCTGGGAAACGGCACAAAGTCTTCCCGGGACAGAAGATGCAGGCCCACATAGCATGGCTGGGAAACGGCACAAAGTCTTACCGGGACAGAAGATGCAGGCCCACATAGCATGGCTGGGAAAGGGCACAAAGTCTTACCGGGACAGAAAATGCAGGCCCACAGAGCATGGCTGTGAAAGGTCACGAAGTCTTACTGGGACAGAAGATGCAGGCCCACATAGCATGGCTGGGAAACGGCACAAAGTCTTACCGGGACAGAAGATGCAGGCCCACATAGCATGGCTGGGAAATGGCACGAAGTCTTACCGGGACAGAAGATGCAGGCCCACATAGCATGGCTGGGAAAGGGCACGAAGTCTTACCGGTACAGAAGATGCAGGCCCACATAGCATGGCTGGGAAAGGGCACGAAGACTTACTGGGACAGAAGATGCAGGCCCACATAGCATGGCTGAAAAACGGCACAAAGTCTTACTGGGACAGAAGATGCAGGCCCACATAGCATGGCTGGGAAAGGGCACGATGTCTTATTGGGACAGAAGATGCAGGCCCACATAGCATGGCCGGGAAAGGGCACGAAGTCTTACCGGGACAGAAGATGCAGGCCCACATAGCATGGCTGGGAAAGGGCACGAAGTCTTATTGGGACAGAAGATGCAGGCCCACATAGCATGGCTGGGAAACGGCACAAAGTCTTCCCGGGACAGAAGATGCAGGCCCACATAGCATGGCTGGGAAACGGCACAAAGTCTTACCGGGACAGAAGATGCAGGCCCACATAGCATGGCTGGGAAACAGCACAAAGTCTTACTGGGACAGAAGATGCAGGCCCACATAGCATGGCTGGGAAAGGCACAAAGTCTTACTGGGACAGAAGATGCAGGCCCACATAGCATGGCTGGGAAAGGGCACGAAGTCTTACCGGGACAGAAGATGCAGGCCCACATAGCATGGCTGGGAAAGGGCACGAAGTCTTACCGGGACAGAAGATGCAGGCCCACATAGCATGGCTGGGAAAGGGCACGAAGTCTTACCGGGACAGAAGATGCAGGCCCACATAGCATGGCTGGGAAACGGCACAAAGTCTTACTGGGACAGAAGATGCAGGCCCACATAGCATGGCTGGGAAAGGCACAAAGTCTTACTGGGACAGAAGATGCAGGCCCACATAGCATGGCTGGGAAACGGCACAAAGTCTTTACTGGGACAGAAGATGCAGGCCCACATAGCATGGCTGGGAAAGGGCATGAAATCTTACCGGGACAGAAGATGCAGGCCCACAGTGCATGGCTGGGAAAGGGCACGAAGTCTTACTGGGACAGAAGATGCAGGCCCACATAGCATGGCTGGGAAAGGCACAAAGTCTTACTGGGACAGAAGATGCAGGCCCACATAGCATGGCTGGGAAACGGCACAAAGTCTTTACTGGGACAGAAGATGCAGGCCCACATAGCATGGCTGGGAAAGGGCATGAAGTCTTACCGGGACAGAAGATGCAGGCCCACAGTGCATGGCTGGGAAAGGGCACAAAGTCTTACTGGGACAGAAGATGCAGGCCCACGTAGCATGGCTGGGAAAGGGCACGAAGTCTTACTGGGACAGAAGATGCAGGCCCACATAGCATGGCTGGGAAAGGGCACGAAGTCTTACTGGGACAGAAGATGCAGGCCCACATAGCATGGCTGGGAAAGGGCACGAAGTCTTACTGGGACAGAAGATGCAGGCCCACATAGCATGGCTGGGAAAGGTAACTAAATCCTGTCCTGGTAATGAAGGCAACAGAAAATGTTCACAGCCCGATTTGTTATCCCAATTATCCTCCTCCCTTTTCTGGAAAGATACTTTGTTTCTTCAAGCAGATTTGCTTTTCCTTACTTGAACTTTTGTGTGAGAAAGGTCATATCTGCAAGTTATAGAATAAAGTTCAGAGTTTTGTGTCTTTCTAGGTCCCTCCCACCCACACATACACAGACACAGACACAGGCAGATCAGTTTGGTGCTCCTGTTTTGGAACAACTATTTAACTGTCAGTCATAGAGTGGATCTGTAAATAAGAAAACAAAAAGGGTTTCTAAACAAGCCCGTCCTGTGTGCTGAAGAAGGCTGGACCTTGGAGACCTATCCTAGGCCTACGTAGGTTAAACCTCTTTCTGTTAGTCAAAAAGTTTATCAAGTTTACACTTAAAGCCCCTTTACCTTTACTGCTCACAAATGCCATCTTTGTGTCATTTTGTATGAAGGTTGCCTACCTGCACATCTCCATCCATGAGGACCACGGGCATTTCTTCATGTTTTTGGTGTGGGTTAATCATCATCCATGAGGACCACACACCTTTCTTCATGTTTATGGTGGGTTAATCACCATCCATGAGGACCACATGCATTTCATATGTATGGTGTGGGTTAATCACTGGGAGTTTTTCAGCCACTTGCCCCCTCTCCTATACATCCACTGTCTTCCGCATATGATTGAGACCAGTATTTGTCCACATTGTGGTGATGAAGATGTATACACATCCATGTGCAAATGAATGCTTGAGTCAGTCTCCCTCAGAGGAGAAGCTAAACAGGTCATCAGTTTACATTGCTCTCTGTGTATCCAGCCTCGGAGTCTCACTCTGGCTACAAAAATTGTACTTGATCGCTCTTGCATTCATAACTTCCTGGATGCTGTGCTAGATATGACAAGCAAGGTGTTCTCTCCAAAGTAGGAAACTGACCCTGCTGCAGATCTTCACATGGATTGCCCTGGAAGAGATACCTGACAATCGGGGTCTTACAGAAAGCTCTGACTTACTTGTCAGGTTCAGTCATAATGGTCCCCTTGGCAAAGTTGTACATTATGAAAATTCAGTGATGCCTCAGAAAACTTATAGAAGCAGCATTGCTGGAACCAGTGCTTCTGCATAGGGGGCTAATGCCCTGACTATGACCCAGGTGACTTGAATTCAGTTAGTGGCCCTGGCATCTGAGGTGCTGGGGGTGAGGGAGAAAGAGGCATTCACCTGGGCATTCCTTATGTTCAATCCCTAGTGGTGGAGGGGGATGTTGTCCAAGGACTGGACAGGGGGGATGATATTGGATGAGGTGCTACATAGGAAGGACAATTCACCAGCAAGTCATAATTGCATACCAGCTCCTTGGACATCACAGACAAGTGCACGGCAAAAATGGAAGTAGAGCATAAAATAAAGCCCCGTGACAACAGTGTACCATGGTATATGTAGATGCCTCATTCTCATCATTGCCTTCAAACCTAAATCAGAGTAAGCCCAGGGTAGGCCAGGAATGTTAGGTGGACCTGATGAATGAGGAGAGGCAGCAGGATCCTCTGATGGTTAGCTGCATGGAAAAAAAAAGACGAGGGAACAAAAAAATTGCTAGCCTTTGGCATAGCACATTCCCTTTATTTGTGCTGTCAGGAAGGAATTTTGTCATTGGGTATATCAGATAAAGTCTGGGAGCCACTGCTAATAGGGGGAAACGTATTCAACTCTACCCTCACTTGGGATGGGACAAAAAAAAAAAAGAACACAAGAGATATGAAGTTGGTCATGCTAAGGACTTAAGGTTTTGGCATTGTGGAACCTCTGGATTAACCAGTCTCCCTTAATGAAATCAGGTAAACCAACTTCAAAGGGAAACTAAAAAGGATTGTCACTGTGTAATGGTCCAATTAAAAATCCTTTGTTGTGGAGATGGATGAGTGCTTCATTGCATTCCTTCATATACCAGATAAAAGCAAACCCAGGACCCCTGTTTATTTTTCCAGTGCTTTCTCCCCTCCTGGATATTAGCTGAATGTAATGCCGTTCAACTTATCTTTTAAACATGCCACACAGATTACTGAAGTTGAGCACATCCCACTATGTGTAGCAGTAGCAGGAGGAGGCATTGATATTTCAGATGGTGAGTACATCCCACCACGTGTGACAATCGCAGATGTGTTATTTTCACTGGTTATACATTCCACCACGTGTAGCAGTCGTAGGTGTTTTTTAACTGGTTGTACATTCCACCACGTGTGGCAGTCGCACGTGTTATTTTCACTTGTTGTACATTCCACCATGTGTGGCAGTCACAGATGTGTTATTTTCACTGGTTGTATATTCCAACATGTGTAGCAGTAGCAGGTGTGTTATTTTCACTGGTTGTACATTCCACCATGTGTAGCAGTAGCAGGTGTGTTATTTTCACTGGTTATACATTCCACCATGTGTAGCAACAGCAGGTGTGTTATTTTCACTGGTTGTACATCCCACCACAAGTGGCAGTCGCAGATGTGTTATTTTCACTGGTTATACATCCCACCACGTGTAGCAGTCGCAGGTGTTTTTTTAACTGGTTGTACATTCCACCACTTGTGGCAGTCGCACATGTGTTATTTTCACTGGTTGTACATTCCGCCACATGTGGCAGTCGCAGATGTGTTATTTTCACTGGTTGTACATTTCACCTTGTGTAGCAGTAGCAGGTGTGTTATTTTCACTGGTTGTACATTCCACCATGTGTAGCAGTAGCAGGTGTGTTATTTTCACTGGTTGTACATTCCGCCACGTGCTGAAGTCACATATGTGTTATTTTCACTGGTTGTACCTTCCACCATGTGTAGCAGTAGCAGATATGTTATTTTCACTGCTTGTACATCTCACCACGTGTAGCAGTCGCAGGTGTTTTTTAACTGGTTGTACATTCCGCCACGTGTGGCATTCGCAGATGTGTTATTTTCACTGGTTGTACATTCCATCATGTGTAGCAGTAGCAGGTGTGTTATTTTCACTGGTTGTACATTCCACCATGTGTAGCAGTAGTAGGCGTGTTATTTTCACTGGTTGTACATTCCACCATGTGTAGCAGTAGCAGGTGTGTTATTTTCACTGATTGTACATTCCGCCACGTGTGGCAGTCGCAGATGTGTTATTTTCACTGGTTGTACATTCCACCATGTGTAGCAGTAGCAGGTGTGTTATTTTCACTGGTTGTACATTCCACCATGTGTAGCAATAGCAGGTGTGTTATTTTCACTGATTGTACATTCCGCCACGTGTGGCAGTCGCAGATGTGTTATTTTCACTGGTTGTACATTCCACCATGTGTAGCAGTAGCAGGTGTGTTATTTTCACTGGTTGGCTCATTATCCTTGTTTGCTGCTAATTTTCTTGAGTGTCCTTATTTCTTGTCCTTTTTCTCTCTATCTGCTTTAGTTGCCTTTTATACCACTAGGATATATAGTGTGTTTTCTGTTTTATCCAACAGATAAAGTGAACTGATTCTGTGGTAGTTTTTGCTGTTTCTTGACAGCATTCTTCGATGTTTTCTATAGTTTGTTAACATGTGTCAAGCTGTACTTGCTTGGTAAGTATCTGTACATTTCTAACTGTTGAGCTGTAGCAGCCGAAGTGCAGTCCGGTACGTTGGTACGTCTCCATCTGTGTGTGTGTCAATTTAATTGCCCATCTTTTGGCATGGGATGTGGCCTAGAAAAGGTCCTTCGACCAACCTCTCACCCACCCATGAGACCACAATATCTGATGCCTGCACTGGACATACGGGGGCTTATAGTTTCAGATTCAGCTGTGTGAATTGTTAAAAATGATGGTCATAATGTGTGTACTACAAATTTTCAAATCAGCACATCATCTGTGCAACTTGAAAATATTGACAGAAAATAACACTATGATATGACATATGAAGAAATGGGGAGGCAGTCACAGTTACTCTCTGCAGGCTGACTAAGATAACATGGGAACTGGACAAGAAGCAAGGCCTTTACTTCCATACCGTCTCCAAATACTCAGAAAATGGGCTAGAACTAAATGCTGACAAAGGCAATATTGTTGCATTTGGCTGACACACCGTCCATCCAGCCTGCAGTATAGAAGACAGCCCACTCCAAAACAAAGATGTTACAGACCATGGAACGCGGATTGATATTTGGTCATCATGTTGTAACTGTGGTCTGGAAATCCTTCTATTTGACAACAGCTGATTGCAAAGTATATTTCCTAATCAACTCCATGGTGTTGAGGGGATAAAGCCCTGACTACAACCCAAGTGATCCAAGTTCGATTACAGGCTCCGGACTTTATTGGAATGGGCCTGGTAGAACAGGGCTGACAAGGCATTAGCTTGTATGCCTCTTCAGAGGAGGGGCACAGGAGGTGTGCAAGGGGCATAATTGGCTTTCAAGCCCTGGTGATCATACCATAGCTGAAACTGCAGCCATACTGCTGTAAGTGGGTGGACATAGAGGGATGCATCACCATATGTTGGGGGCTATTGCTTTCATGGCGTGATTGCATGCCTAGCTGCTGATGTCAGCCCTACATATCAGTAAGGGGTAAGGCTTAAAATGAAAACCCTCTGCTAGCCACAGTATCGTGACTCCTTGCATGGCCCAGTCTCACTCTTAAAGCATGGGAACTTGGACGTGTTACAACCTGCATGTGGGTGAATTACCTGCCCCCGGTGTGGAAAGTATGAAACCTAGCAGTAGCGAAACTAGAAGTCAGTAGCGGCAGGAAGCAGAAAAAGAAAAGGTAACTGAGCTGTTTACCTTATAGGGCAGCCATTAAGCAGGAAAGGTTCTATTCCAGGATCTCCTAGAACTAGTGTCTTCTCTATTCCTTTCTCTCTACCTCACTCCTAAACATTTGGTTAAAATCAAGAAGGGAAAAGGAAGTGACCATCCTAGTAGTTCACCCCTGGCTATGGTGGTCATAGTTCACATGGTAAAAGCACTTCTGCTTTCATTCCATAGCCCCCTGTTAACTCTGCAAAAGGCACCTGTGGTACATCACAGCTTTTAAAGCTTCAGACTAGCCACATGGATAATTTCATCATAGTCTTTCTGTCAAAGTATTGGTCTCTCTGGAGGTGTTGTATACACTACCAGAGTCTGGGTAAAAACTCCAGAAAGTATTACCTGTCTAAATAGTATATATTATATATATATTATATAGCTGATGCATCACTATATAGATTAAATCAACAACTTCCTCATCCCTCCTTCTCCTCCTCCTGTAATGCCTGCAAGAATTTTTTGACAATGGGGTAGCATGATAAGGTCCACTTGACAGCCACCTCAACTAATTTTCCTAAAGACTCCTCCCCCATTTTCTTCAAAGTCAACTGGTAAACTTTTCTTGAAAGGTGTCCATCATTTTACGCCTCCCAGAAGCCCCTTTCATTGCCTGAGAGTCTCAAATTTGCTTGATGCCACTTCTGTCATAGAACCTCTGAGCTGTAAACCCTGATATGTAAGTGACCGTCTGCAGTCTTTCACAGAGAATGGGTGGTCCTTAATCTCTTATTCCTTTGTCAACCACAATCTTGGAACTTTGCTTGAATGAAGCCATCTAACTACCTCTTTCTCATTCAAATCCCCAGTGTAAGAGCCAGAGAAATCTGCACAGGATGGGTGTGCATAGACAACAAAGATGTTACACAAACACAACTGATAATTTAGGCAGATGGTCATGCAACAGTACATCCCACTAGGTATGGCATCTAAGTCCAAGGAAGTCATTGTTCCGCTGTATTCGGAATTCATCAGACCTATCATTGAGTACAGTGCCCTCTTTGGTATGTACCTACCCAGGCATATCCAACAACTGGAACGTCCACAGAGGTTCCTCACTAAAAGAAGTAAAATGTCCTTTGCAGACTGCCTCAAGGCCCAATCCCTGTATTCTGTCTCCTACAGGTTTTTGAGAGGGAAGTCTATGCCTGGCATTCAGCGCATTGTCAAACTCCAATCTGATGGACCTCCTGCATATCCACAAAACAAACAGCACCAGAATTACCCGTTCTAAAGACTTAAAGTTTGCCTGTGATATAAATGTGATCTGCTGGAGAGATAGGTATGTATCCCAGAGACTACCCAGTCTATGGAACAGGCTCCCCATCACTGTGAAGCAGAGCTCCTCCCTAACCCAATTCAAGCGCAACTTGGACAATTGGATGAGAAACCAGAAATTCATCACTGGTTTGGTACCTGTCTCTCTAATGGACACAGGTAACCTCTAAATGGTTCATCTCCAGGCCCATGCTTACAATTATCAAGGGTATCAGAACTTTTCAGAGATATGGGATGCATGGCTAGGCTTAAAAAGGCCTTTGTAGTTGTTAGCCTAGTAAACATCTAAGTAAGGTAGCTGCCATTTCTACAGTTTTCTTTTGAAACATTTGAGCATCGAGTATCTGTGAGGTAGCAGCTGGAGCACAATATACACCTTCTCTAAACAAAGCAAACTTCATATACATTTCAGAAACAGGCCAGTTTGTGGCACTGCTGTTCTGCAAGATCTGCTGTAACCTTTTTCCTGGTTCTGGATCATGCTACTCCTTGGGTAGGTAACTGCTTTAGAATTGTACTGCAGCACTTTTTTAAGTTAAAGGAGCCCTGGTGTAATAAAGACTTCTTCCCACTTTATACCCCTTATTTGTTTTTGGGCCTCTATCTCCTTCACTAGAGACTGGGTAGATAATTGATAGCATCTAGTTTGGAGCTATGGTGCCATTTCTGAGTTAATCTACCCAGACACATTTTTTCACCCTACAAAACTTTCGTCTTGGGAATCTGGGCTGATTTGTCTAGCGTCACAGGGAGGAACATGATGTTTCTGTGTCTTGGCTCTGGACATACTTATTGGGAGTCTCTTCTCCAAAGGAGGAACATAATGTGATGCAGGCTGTTTGATCCTTTACAGCCCAGCATCATGCGGTCATGTCTAACGTAGGAAGGAAAGCATTTCTGTTGTGGGAATGGCAGACTAAGTTTGCATCCAAGTTGCATGTTCCTTGCATCTAATTTGCATGCATGAGGAAACGTACTGCATCACATCTGTGGTTATAGAGAGTGTCCTTACACAACTGTAGTTTTTGACCTTTCAGTTCCTGATGGGCAGGTTCTTTCTCTGACTGCAGGCTGGGGCATGTGTACTGTCTGCTAGTGCGGGTGTATCTTGTGCCATCGATCTACACATGAATGTCTCCACACATGATTCTCCTGATGTGTGTAAGGCTGCACACTACCATTGTCCTTCTGACCTCAGACTAAGAGCCTGTGAATTCTGATAAAAACATTTTCACCTGAAGATGCGACCCCTCTGGATTAGGTTTTGAATTATCTTCCCTTAACTTCCAAGGTCTCTCATTTTCAGCTTTCCTGGTGCACATATGCATCACTGTTTCAGTTCACCAATGCTGCCTGCATTGCTTATGCAGTACAGTAATTAAGGGGCACAATACACTGCAGTGGTTGCTCATTGTTGTTGATGCAGGAGGTGTTGGATTTGTCAGTCATGCAGCGTAGTTCAGTGAAGGAGGAAATGCACATTTTGCACTCATACAGTGCATTTGGTGCTTGCTGTTGTGCTCATTCACTGCTGTAGATGACGCATATTATGCACATGCATTATTTGTGCATTGTGCTAGAGGTTGGGGATCATGCAGCTGACCATACATGCAGTGCAGTTGGATGCAAGACATTGCACATATCCTCTGCTGAAGAGATCGGACATGAAACACTTGCAACTCCTTTGCAGTGCAGCTAGATGTAAGAGTTGATGGTACCACTCCTACATTACAGTGGACGCAAGACATTGTGCACTTACATCACTCTAGGTGTGGGACAAGATGCATCTGCAGCAGTCATGGTAGATGCAGGATTTACTGCACATACACCAGTCATTTATGTATTTATTTTATTGACATTTGATTACCATGAAAGCTCAGCTGGGTAGGAGCCCAACACAGCCCACCACTCATGAATTATAGTAGATGCCAGACATGATATATATAGCACCAGTCAGGGAATGTAGATGCAAGACATACTGCACATGCGTTACTCCTATATTGCAGTACATGCAAGACATGATATGCATACTGCTTTCAGGCAATTCATTACCTACAGGACATGATGTGATTCCATTGCATGTGCATACACTCCAGTCCGAAGAGTCTCTCCAAACTTTCCATGACACATGAGAAGACAGGGCTGCCTTTATGCACCTTTTCCACATTTCCTTGTTCAGTACTTCAGCTCACAATTATCTTAATGCGAGCTGCTTGGTGTGTCAGGGTCACAGAACTATAACTACTTTGCCATTGGGCCAGATCTGGAAGTACTTTTTCCTCATCATATATGTTTTCACTAAAGAGAGATCCTGAAGGTTCAGCTGGGCAAAAGAAACCAACTGAAATTTTGACCACACTGAATGAGAAATGAAAAAGGCAAGCACCCTGCATCCTCATGTGAGGTTCTTTTCCATAACTCCCTCATTTTATGTATACTAACTCCATTGTCGTACAACGGCAGATAGCTCATGAACTTTGTGTAACTGGTGATGCACAGATAGAAACTCAACTGGCAGTATTTTGTATGAAAAATGCATTTGAGGATTTGCAAATTCTGGAACAGGAGTCAGAGTTTAAATTTACCCACATTATACTCTTAGATTTCTAGGGCAACATACTTTTTATATCCCCTTCCTAAGTCTTTTATTTGCTTTTATGCATTTTTTAAATGCTCTACATATTAGTTTATCTGTCTCCCTCTGTAGCACTTTCATGCAGTGTGATATGGAGTTTGAAACCTCTATACTGCCCACATTTATGTGTTTCCTTTTTGTGTACAGTGGCATTACAATACCTATTAGACAATCATCTGGGATACGCTTTTCAACGACCAATGAATTGCATGAATAATAGAAGTGTATGTAAAACGCAATGTACAGCATTAAAGGAACTCTGTATCTTGAATTGCAAACTTGTTTTTTTCATAAATTCTAGAATTTTAATGATGGAATTTAAATGAAACATTAACAACCCCTGGAAACAGCCGCGGTGGTTAGTGTCTCACAGCAAAAGGTTCTCCCGTTCAATTCTCGGCTGGAGCGCCTTCTGTGTGGAGTTTGCATGTCCTCCCAGCGGTCGAGTGATGACTAAAGACATGCAGGTAGGTGCGTGCGTGAATGGGTGTGCCTTCTTTGAAGGTTGGGTGTCGGGCTGGCAACTTGGTACCGTAAAAATCCACTGCCTATCATTAGTGGACTGGAGTTCCGCTGTGGCGACCCCTAACCGGGAAAAGCCAAAAGACATTATTAACAATCCCTGCAAAGGTTTAGTTAAGACACTGGCTTATGACTGATTTTCAAGAACTTTAATAGTATAATTTAAATGAAACATTAGCACCCTTCGCTAAGGTTTTATAAGACCTTGGATCAGGACCATGACTTTTTATGTTATTGATATCTGTGTTTGAATTCGGTCCTGCACCATGACATTACAGGGATCAAGCCCTGATTATGTGCTAGGAAACTCAAGATCACTTAGCGCCTTAGGGGCTGGAGGAGCTGGGGCAGGGTGTAGATGAGCAGTTGATAACTATCTCCCCATCCTTAGGGGAGCAAAGCAGTCTAGTCTTCTGCAGTGCTAATAACTATTGAAGAGAAAGAGGTGTACTGCTTGCAACATTCCATAGTTGTTGTTAATAATAATTATTGACCATGGGATGGATAAGGCCAATCTGACCACAAATAGGATAGGTTAATTCGAGCACAAAAAGAGAAATTGGCTGGGCTTAAAATCTGCTAACATACTTAGCCATGAACCTATGAACAGTAGGGGCCAGGGATGTGCTTGGCTTTGCGAAACAATGTTTATGCAGCAGCTTTCATGGTGTGACTGGAAACATGCATGCCCACAGCTGAAGGTGTAGTAGCTCTTCATATCAGCTGTCAGAGGAGGGGTTAATTTCCAAATAAGTGGAAAAATGGCTGCCTGAATGACAGCCACATCACAAACAGCTTGAATGAGCTAGTGGTGATGGCCAGATGTTTGGCAGGGATAGGGGATAAAACTCATAAAATGGAAAAATATAAATGTTTGCATTCTATACTACATAATTACTTTTTTTATTGATTGACTTATTTTTATTTTTTTAATATAGTGTATTTGAAATGGTTTATGCAAGTGTCACAAGTATGTATGACTTGCATGTTTATTTTTAATAGCTGTCAAAAGATGAACTTTTGCTGTTGTATATTTCTCTTCCTTGGATTTTCCTTTTTTTTCCTGGTGTGTGTACTGTGTGCTGTCTAGCTTTACGCTGTTCTTTCTTACATATGTACTGACGGATTCATTATAGAACATTGAAATTCAAAACATTGAATCCTATAACATTGAAAATACATAGGAAAGCAACATGCACTATATTCCAGCACAACTACATACAGAAACACAAAAGAAACCATATTTCACTTCTTCAAATATAAGCAGGGGGCAAGCCCCCCCCCCATACCCCTGCTACTTAAATATATCCACTCCAAGATCGCAATACACAGAACAAAATGGCAAACACATCATTCTGCGCTTCTTGACTGCCTGTTTGAATTGTAAAAAAAACTTATCCTCAACCTTGTCTTAGAAACACTACTTCACTGTTAAAACATTACAAATTACTGTATATCTCTCTGATACTTACTGGAGTTTCATATGTAACCTCTGTCATGTTCCCTTCTCACCTGCTATACTACAACATAACACATCTTAGTGTAGTGTAAAGTAAATATTAGCTTTGTGGTTTGGTGCAATGAAAATGGAGAACTACTTAGAAATGTAGACCTGGGGAGGCTTGAGCTGATGACTGTTCTTTATGCACATGTTTTTACATATCTTCATGCTTCTAGGCAATTTTGATGATATTATTTAGTGTCTGCCATTTGCTCTCCATGCATATAGTGTAGTATAGTATCCCTTATAGATCACGAATATACTAGTTATTGTTTTTAATCTTTATGTGTGTAGATTGCTGTTTGGAGCGGTAAGTACATGTTGCTTGGTGGGACTTTATAATTATGGTTTCTTATTTGCCCAATATGCACCAATGAATATGTCGCTTTGGAGTTTCTAACTAATAACACCACTAGATTGTACTTTGGCAGTTTATGTATTTCTTATCTCTGCAAATATACTGATTATTTGATGTTCATCTACTTCGTTTTTGCACTGTTTAAATTTTATATGGATTAGGAATGTAGTATCCTTTGTCTTAGCTTTGTGACCAGATTGCTGTTTAGAACAAAGAATCATGCTGATTGGTGTTATTTTTTTATATTGGGCTTCAATCTGCCAAATATGCACCAACCAATGTGCCATTTTGGTACTTTTAATCAATAACATCACTAGAATATCCTATGACAACTTATGCATTTCATATCTTTGCAAATGTATTGATTGTTTGATGTTCTATTTATTTATTTCTCTTACTCTGTACAAGTATTAGTGTGAGTTTGATATTCATTTACTAGTAATTATTAGCCAAGGAATATATGGTGATCAGACAAGGAATTAAATGTAGAGATTGGTGCTGATTTTTGATTTAGGACTTTTATTAGTATGCAGTAAACCAATGAGAATATCCACTTTGCATTTTGATGTAATGAAAACCATTGTTTTCAATGATAGCTAGTGGTTAGTTTTTTACTAAAGTTTTCAGATGCTATTTTGATTGGATGTATTTAAATGTATAGTAGATGATTGGAAAGTTGTTTTTAACATTTCTAATTTTGTATTTTTGCCACGTTTTTCTCCAGAATTGATTGGTTATTTGCATATATAAGTAATGTGAGTTTATATCTGATATTAGATCTGATGAAGGGTTTGTTACCTGAAAATGCTCATCTTTATTTTATTTACTTGTTTACTAATTTTAGTCAATATTAAAGTTCCTGCTGTGGTATTACTCTCCCGTTTTTGTTTAATTTTTATTTATTTTTAAAATGATAGAGGTCGAGTTGGTGGAACAAAATAGAAGAATAGTAAGTGGAGTGCAGAGAAGACTGAAGAATAATTGAAGAGACAAAGAATAGCAAAGAGTGGCAGTTGTGTCAGTTATAGTGGGCGGAGTGGAAGGAGGGGTGGTAAAGTAAGATAGAGTGGAAAGAAGGAAATGAGGAGGAAAGAGTTGGGATGTCCAGGGAAATAAGTAAAATAGGGGGGCAAATTTGGGAGGAACATTCAGTTTTTAAGAGTGCTCAGTGGTGTAGCTACAGATCCACAGGACTGTAAGTATATATAATGTATGAAGGGAGTAGTTGTGGTGTGGTAGTGGGAGATTAGGTGGGGTGGTGGCAGTTGCAGGAATGAGAGTTGGCAAGGTATTTTTTTAGTTTTTTTTTTTTTTTTGAAAAGGAGCAAAGATTGGATATGGCATATGTTAGATGGGAGTTTGTTCCAAGTTTGAGATATGGAGCATTTATAAAGTAATCTGCTATAGCTTTTTTGGACTTGTAAGTGTTCAGTAGTGCTTGGTCAGTGCTATGTTGAAATTGTGCAGGTTTGTAGAGGGATAGATGGGTGGACAAGGATGGACAGTTTTCAGGTTTGTAGAAAAGAGAATGTGCAATTTGTAGCTGTGAAAGTTGGAGTAGTTATGGGAACTCAAGCTCCTTAAGTTTTTTTTAGTGCAAGGCAGTGATGGGATTTGTAGAGGAGAGTACAGGCAAATCTGGCTATATGGTTGTTGGTTTGTTCTAGTTTGGTTAAGAGATTTGCTTGGATGTGTGTGAATATAGGGGAAGTGTAGAGTAAGCAGGGGAGGAGATAGGGTTGGCCACGTGAGGTTCTAGTGGTGTTAAGAATTTTTTGTGTCTATATAGCAAACTTTTTTTATTGGTCTTTTTGATGGACTCTAAGATGTGATGGTCAAATTTCAGTTGGTTGTCAGTTGTGATTCCTAGACAATTTGTAGTAGAGTCTGCATAAATATTGGTGTTGTCAAGAGAACAGAGACGGAAAGAAGTTTTAAGATGGGCTAAAGATTTTGGGAGGAAAAAGAGGAGTTTGATTTTCTATGGGTTGATGATTAGTAGGTTGTCTGTTAGCCAGTGTTCTATGATATCAAAGGAAATCTACGTGAGAGGGTGTAGGTCATTAGGGTTGTCAGAGACGGTGATAAGGGTAGAATCATCAGCATATTGGATTAGTGCAGATGAGGTGCAGACACAGTGAAGATTGTTAGTGAAAATATTAAAGAGAAGGAGGCCAAGGATGGATCCTTGGGGGACACCAGTTTGGACAGATAAGAAGGGTGAGTAGGAAGTCTGCCATTTATCAAATTGTTGTCTGTTATTGAGATAGCTAGAGAAACAGAGGATAGTGGAGGTGGCGAGGTTTAGTTCATATACTTTAGAGAGAAGTTTAGGGTGGGAGACAATGTCAAAAGCTTTAGAGAGGTTGAGGAAGACACATGATACAAGTTTATTGTTGTCCCTTGCTTCAGCTACAATCTGGGTAAATGAAGGGCTGTGGATTTGCTGTGGTGAGGTCTAACTCTGTGCTGAGAGGGGCCAAGGAGGTTTTCATGAAGTAAATAAGACATAAGTTGCCTATGTATGCATTTCTTGAGAATATTTGAGAGTGGGGAGAGGATGACTGTTTGCCTGTAATTGGTAGGTTCAGTAGAATTACTTCGCTTGTGAAGTGGAATAGTATAGAAGGATTTCCGGATCTCAGGGTCTGAGGATTCTTTGATAGAAAGGTTAATAAAAATTGAAATGGGATATGCTATAGAGTCAGCAGCAGGGGCAGGTTGTCAAAAGAGGGTGATCAAAGTTTCAGTTTTAACAGATGAGATTTGATATAGACAGTGGAAACAGGTTTCATGGAGAAAGCTGATTGGGGATGGGTGGTTGACGGGATTAAAGGTAGTTTTTGGCTGTTGTCTGGGTGGATTAGTTTTCTGATAGTCTATAAAGTATTTAGAAGTGTGGTGGTTTCAAGATGAATTTTGCCAAAGAAGGAGTTGGGGGTAGAGGGCTTACCAGGATGGCGTATACTGTTCATAGTGTGCCAGAATTCTGGGGGATTAGAAACCTGAGGGGATTGGGCTTCTTGTTATAATTTTGTTTTGTCCTGAATAACAGGTTTTTAGTTATGTTTCTGAGTTCTTTATATTTAAAGAGGAGAGAAGGAGATTTTGACTTAGACCATTGTTTCCAGGTATTGTCTCTAAGTTTCATGGTGGAAAGGGTATCTTTGGAGATCCAGGGGGCGGGGGATTTGGGTTGATCCTAATTTTCTTAATGAGAGCTAGGGCATTTAGTATGTTTAGGAATATTTTGTTAAATTCAAGAACAGCATTGTTTGGAGGAAGGCTATACAGTTGAGACCAGTTAATCAAGGACAGTTGGTAGTTAAATGTTTCTTCATTGAATTTGGACAGATTACGGCACTGTGTATAGAGGTTTTAGGGGTTTGAGAAGGTAGCCTTAGTATTTAGATAGGGAGGTGATCATTTTTTGAGTCTGGTAAGGTGATGGGATTGTGATAATGATTCAGGTTGGAAGTTAAGATCCAATCAAGTGTTGAGCTGGAGTTTTTGTATATGCAAGTAGGAGAAGAAATAAGTTAACTGAAGCTGAATAGTTTAAATAGATGAACTGGGGTTGGGGGAGAGCTTATTAAATCAATGTTAACATCACCTGTTATGATTGTTTCATAGGATATATTTTTGGAAATCCAAGATGAGATATTTTCAAGGACTGGAATGTTGTTGCTGGGGATATGTAGATAGACACTATGGCATGTTTTTATGAGGGTTGAGATGATAGTTAAGAAAGATAAGTTCTGCTGGGGAGAAGTCTGGCAGTGGTAAGGAGAGGTGGTGAATAGGTTAAATTGTTATGAGTATAGGATGGTGACACCTCACCCTTTTTTTTAGAAAGTCTATCCTACTGGAAGATGTTATATCTGGGTGGTAGAATTTCAAAGTTTGTAAAATGTGGATTTACTCATGTTTCTGAGATAGTTAAGATGTGGGGAGAATGGTGGGCATTCCAAGCATGAAATTCTGTTTTGTTTGGAAGACTTTGTAGGTTTATGGAATAGAGTGATAGGTATTTAGGTGGAGAGGAGAGGGGTTGGTACCTTGGGAGTGTGGCAGCGATAGTGTTGGTGGAAAGGGATGGACCAGGATTGGGGTGGATGTCCCCATCTGGTAAATGTGTAGTAGGAAATAGTGTTAGTTTGGTGAAAAAATAATGTAGTAGGCAGTGGATTTGAGTGTCTGTCTGAGAGAGGAGAGAAGAATGTTGAAATGTTTTAGTTTATGAAGCTGAATGTAGGAGAAATTAGAGGGAGGAGGAGACAGGAAAATGCACACCTGAATATAAGGGTGATACAGTGTGGGTAAGAATGGTTGATGATGGAGGGTATAGTAGAATAGTGTGACAGGATGACAACTCCAAGAGGAAATGTAGGATGGGTGTTGAGGTATAGTAGCATGCTGCTGTCTTGTATGGGTAACTTGTAAGCGATGAGAAAAATGAAATTGTTAATAGAGAGATAAATTTTGTTAAGGGATATATAAGGGTGCAACAGTTAGGGGGAAAATAGTAGATGTGCTAATGAGAGAGTAGATATGAGAGTGATGGGTATGGGGGGTGTGTATAGTGGAGTTAGTTAGAAGATGGTATAGATAAGTGAGAATATCTTAATCAGAGTAGTCAGAGGGGAAAGCTCCGAGTTGTTCTATTATGATTGGATAGAAATTGGAGGGTAGGGTGTGAGGAAATAGACTAGGACTTAGAAAGTGCAAGGGCATTTGTAGATGGTGCTGAGGGATGTTATTATTGGATAATGGGAGGATGAAGAGAGGGTCTTTGCAAAGGAGGTTACCTATAAATTTTAAGTATGCAGGGGTGGGTGGGAATTGGGGGCAGGGTAGAGGAGTGGGATGAGCCAAGCCAGGTATGTGTGATTAAAAAATAAACTATCAGTTGCTCTGAAGTCAGGTCTGTAATGTTAGTCCTTCTTTTGTTTTGTAATGTTAGTCTTTCTTTTGTTTTGAATTACCCATTCTATAGACTTAAACCTTGCCTGTGATATAAATAGGACCTGCTCGAGAGACAGGTATGTATCCCAGAGATTACCCCATCCCTGGAACAGGCTCCCCGTCTATGTGAAGCAGAGTCCCTCCCTAACCCAATTCAAGTGCAACTTGGGCAATTAGATGGTGAATAGGAAATTCATCCCTGGTTTGGCGTCTTTGTCTCTAATGGATACAGGCAACCTGTAAATGGTTCATCTCCCAGACCGTAGCTTGTAAATGTTTAATCTCCCAAGCCCCCTGCTTACACTTATAAGGGTATCAGAACTTGTCAGAGATTTATGATACATGGCTAGGCTTAAAAAGGCCCTTGTGGTTGTTAGCCTAGTAAGCACCTATGAAGAATACTACTGACAAATTAGTTTTTACATAGTTAGCAGAATGCAAGACAAAATATAACATTGTATTTCTGATCCACATGGATTCTGAACATGATGAAGTATTATGACGGTCCTTTGTACCCTCTTTGCACATGTGGACAAAAACCTTTTAATTGTCTTAATATTTGTTGATATAGCACCAAAACCTTTGACTCGGTATACTATGATCTGTTATAGACTCCCTGCCCTTCTTCAAAGACTATTCAAAATTAGTACAGAATCCACCATCTGTCCTTTCTCAAGGTTCAGTTTCTTCCCTATTGTAGTTCTGTATATATATATATATAAACAAACTATCATCAGATATTCTGTAAATCAAAAATATATTGTGTTAACACAATGTTTTCGGTAGGACTCCTTTATCTCATTCCTTCATAAAAAAAAGTCTCTTGCAAATAACCCGGAACAAGCTCATCCAAAACACCCAAAACATAAATCTTGAGTTTTTTGGCTCTAGAAAAAATGTAGAGAGTATTGAATTAGAGTGCAAATAGCAGTGTTAAATGAGACACATTTGGGAAGACGTAGGCATGAGAATTTGATAAAGAAAGGATTTCAGGATGGATATTCAGCAGATTATCAGGGACAAAGGAAGAGGAAACACTTGTACTAACTGCTAGAGGAGCTCCAGTAGTGACAGAAGAGGGGGAAAAAGCTAATGGTAGATTTTTGGTAGTTAGAGGTTACTGGCAAGAGAGGAGTATTACTCTGGCATGCATTTTTATATTCTGCCTAAAACTGCTGTTATGGAGAGCAGGAATATTAATTATAAGTAGGGAGTGGAACTTCATTTGCAACAGTGGGGGGTGTATTTGGGGGACCTAGAAGGGAAAATATAACAAACCGGTAGATTTCTGAAGAGATTTATGTAAATACTTCGTATGGGAGATGTGAATTTAGTAGGAGGAACTTGCATATTCCCCAGTGTACAATAACTAGACTAGACTGAAATTATATTTCACAGGAACATGTGCATTTAATTGAAAGCTTTGATACACGTTCAGTAACTATTTCAGATCATGCACCAATAACAACTAAGATAAAAATGCAAGATAATGAAGTAAAAATAAGACACTGGTGCTTCCTCACCCATCTGTTAAAAAGAGAGGAGTTGAAGGAACGCGCAGTGGAAATTATCTAAGATTTATTAAGAAAGATAGAAATTTCTTCAGATATTACTGCTAGTGAGAGTGATAAAATGAAAGTGGAGTTTAAAAATGGGATAGAAATAAAATAAAAATATATGGTTAAGAAGTAGCAGGAATTATTTAGAGGGACTGACAAAGGGTAAGATATTGCAGTATAAGGGGAGTCTCACAGAACAAGAGGTGGAAGAACTGCATAGTGCTAAAGAGAAAATAAGGGAGTGTCTGGGTGTCATGAATGTAGAATGACTGCTGTTAAGCAACTATTTTTGATAACTCCAGAGCACAAAAACTTTTAGCACAACGACTTAGGCAATAGAATGTAGAAAGGGTTGTTGCCAGTTAGGGAGGCTATAACAAGAAAAATAAGTTAGGGAGGCTATAACAATAAAAATATCCAGATATCCTGGAGAGGTATTAGAGATATTTCAGGAAGTTTATTAAAATTTGTATAAAGCAGAAAAATGTGGAAATCAAGAAAGAGCACAAATGGAAATATTTAATGAAGAACTGAGTATGCCAAGGTTAGAGGTAGATGAGGCTGTACAATTAGCAGTTAAGATAGGAGGAAATTAGATAAAAATGGTGATGCGTAATTAATCTTCAGGAAAGTCACCAGGAACAGATGGTATTCCTGTGGATGTTTGGAAGCTAAGAGGGAAGGAAATGATAAAGATCCGGAAGGTTTTGTCTAATAGTATTTTAAATGGAAGGGGAAGCACCAACATACTGGAAGGAAGCTGTGGTGTCTGTAATGCCTAAAGATGGCGAAGACTTATCATACCCAGCTTCATACAGACCCATTTCAATTTTAAATCGTGATTATAAAGTGAATGCACATAAGAGGGCAAACAGAACAAGATATGGGGACTTCCTGGGTCCACATGGGTGGGGGCAACAGGAATAAGGAAGGAGAGGCCATTTCTAGATTTCTGCCTGGCAAATGGCTTGATAGTATCCACACATGGTTCAAAAAGAGAGACAGTCACAAGATCACTTAAAGTGTGACCAATATGCAACTCAGGCAGACTTCCTCCAAGTAAGGAAAGGGCACTGGGGTAGAATCAGTGATTCAAAAGTCATCCCCAGTGAAACAGATGGCCCACAGCATAAACCACTGGTTGCCACAATCAGCTGCAAGAAAGGGTCAGAGAAGGCACTAAGATCAACAGAGATCAGGAATTTGACCGGAGAGAAAGTACAAAAGTTCAAGGAATTATTCAGGATGTCCATCGTGTTACCCTGCTGCAGTCATCACACTTGGGTTATCCTGTCGTCAGGCGGTCCCGCAGTTGGCCAGAATTCCAAAGTCTTGGTCCGGCGTCAGTTGCTGTCGCTTCTTCCCTGACGTCAGTGCACCAGGGGTATATATAATGCATCCGACACCATTTTCTTTAGTCTTTCTTGCCGCGCGGTGCCCGAAGCAGAAGCAGTTCGCAAGTGCCGGTCGGCCGACTCCTGAGATTTTCGAAGTCGAATTTCAGATCCGAAGTCTTCAATAAAGCTAAGTACCCCGTTGGGGAAACTTTTCTTGCCTCAGACCAATGTCAGAAAAAGTTAACAATTGTATTTCTTGTGGGAAGCAAATACCTCATAAGGATTTTCATTCTGACTGCATACCTTGCCTAGGCCCAGACCACGACGTCACTAGTTGTCATTTTTGTGCTAGGTTTAATAAGTGTACTATAAAAAGACGCTTTGATTTCGCACGACACTACTTCGGTAGAAAATTTAACTACACTATGCCATCGGAGCAACCGACTATCGGCGTGCACAAAGAACGCAAGGATAAGGACAGGCAGCCTAGACCCAAGCCAGACTCCGAGGCCTCGGCTGGTCCGGTCTCCGGTTCACCCAGTCTTCAGTGAGGCTCCGATGCATCCCCTGACTACCGCAGACCTGGAACCCGAGACTGCTTTGGAACTTTTGGCGGAAAGTACTAGGCCGACGCAGCCATTTTGTTTAGCCCCTACCGACGACACTGCTGAAAACGATGTCGGTGCTGTAGAAACACCTTCGGTTTCTGAAGGCATCTTCAGACCGACAACACTCACCATATAATCGTATCCTAAGACTAAGACTCCTATTAAACCTAAAAAGACTGCACTTCTTTCCCCTGTTCAAGGCCCCATGCCTAAGAAACAGATGCTCAAAATGGCTGAAGATTTTATCTCTTTAGTCAGGGGTTCCCAACCCCCTCCTGACAAAAGGCCTAGACAAGAGGAAGATTATGCCTCCTCTGAACAAGTGTCTATTTCCTCAGGCTCCTCTGAGGACCAAGATTACTCCTTCTCCCCTTATGAAGATTCTGATACTGAGGATTCTATTCCCTCAGCTTCTCCTCCTGAAGACTACTCCTTTGGGGAAACTTTGCACACTATGAGGGAATATTTTCACTAGGAAGGTCAGGGCTACTCTGACTCAAAGAAAAGGCTAAGAGAGTTTCTTTTACTCCCCCAGCACAGACCACTTGCCATCCCCCCAGTTTTAGACATTGTGGATGATGTTTACTTAGAATCCAGTTTGAACCCAGATTCTCTGCCTCCTGCTCCGGCCAAACCTGATAGATAATAGTGCCTGATTCCCACAAATTTCTTTATAAAAGTCCTGTTGCTGATCCAGAGACTATCTCCCAGGGTCCCAAAGGGGCAAAGGCTTCTATGGCAAAAAATCCTGTACCCTCTGAAAGGGACTCCAGAGCACTAGACAGGTGGGGGAAAAAGGTTTACACCTCAGCCACTCTAGCTATGAGAGCACTAAATTGCCAGTTTCACATGCTAAAATATCAGCAATTTCTAATGTCTCAGTTAAAACAAAAAAATGAGCACACTCCCTCAACAGTCTGAATTGAAAGAAATGCAAGATCTGTTGCATGCAACTGAACAGGTGGGCAAACATACTTTACAATGTGGGTTTGATTCTTTGGAGGCTTCCTGCAGAGCAGCTGTCACTGAGTCTGTTATACGGAGGCATGCTTGGTTAAAGGAACAAACTCTGCCTGATCATGTTAAAGCAAAGCTTCTAGATGCTCCCTTACAGCAGGATGTTCTTTTTGGAGTTAAAGCAGAAGAAGTCTTAAAGAAAATGGAGGATAAGAGTTAAAGCAGAAGAAGTCTTAAAGAAAATGGAGGATAAGGCAAAATCTATGCAGACAGTCAAAGATTTCCTACAGGTACAGCCCCCTCGCTTCAGCAGAAATTGGCCAACAAAAAATTGGTCCTTTCCAGATACTGACAGACCACAGAGGGGTAAATACAGACATCCAAGAGGCATAGGACAGCCACAAGCCCAGTACAAACCTCGACAATGGGGCACTGCAGCACAGAAGAGAGGAGAAGACAGGTCCCAAACTACCAGAAGGCAAACTCAGTGACTTGCACCTCATCTGGCCAAGCAACACTCTCTTGGAAGCCCCCTTGGGAGGAAAACTCACACTTTTTCCAGACAACTGGCACATTGTCACAAAGGACAAATGGGTCCTAGACATAATTTCACGAGGATACAGATTCCATTTTCACACCTTGCCAATGAAAAGAGGAATGCCAAACCTGCCACAAAATCAATGGGCAGAGGCACAAAGGCAAATTACAGCTCTCATGGACATGAGAGCCATTCATCTGGTACCTACTCGAGAGCAAGGCCAAGGATTTTACTCAAGACTCTTTCTAGTTCCCAGAAAGGACAATGCCTGGAGACTAATTCTGGACCTTTCAATTCTAAACACCTTCTTACAAGTACCCAAATTCAAGATGCTAACACTACAGCAGCTTCTTCCCATGTTGGGCAAGAAAGCATGGCTAGTAACGTTGGACCTCAAGGAGGCATACCTGCATGTTCCTATCAGACAAAGTTGCAGAAGATACATCCGTTTCATTGCAGGTTCAACCCATTACCAATTCTCTGCACTGCCCTTTGGCTTATCTACTGCGCCCAGGGTCTTCACAAAATGCCTGGCACCAGTAATTGCATACTGCAGACAAAGAGGAATTCAAATACACCCATACCTGGATGACTGCCTCATCCAAGCAGAAAGCAAGGAAATCCTCTTACAACATCTGGCTTTTGTAAAACATCTTCTAAGTTGCCTGGGGTACACAGTAAACAAAAAGAAATCAAAACTAGTGCCCTCACAAAATATGACATTCCTGGGTGCCAGCTTGAATACGACGGCCCAGAAGGCTTATCTGACACCAGACAAACAACTAAAACTGACTCAGTATTTCAAAACAATGGCAACAAAGACCCAACTACCTGCAAGAAAAATTCTGCAGGCCTTGGGCTTCATGGCATCTTGCATACTACTAATACCATTTGCAAAGCTGCATATGGGGAAATTACAGTGGTACCTAAAAAGCGTATGGTCTCAACACAACCACAGCTTGGACACAATGATATCTCTCATTCCCTGCCTATAACAGGAGTTTCTATGGTGGTCACTGGCATGTCACCTCAACAAGGGTCAGCCTTTCACCTTGCCCCCAGCCAGGCAAACTATGACAACAGATGCATCAGACTACGCCTGGGGGGGCACACATGGCAGGACAGTGCGTTCAAGGCGTATGGACTGCAGATCAAAGGAATCTGCACATCAATCAAAAAGAGATGCTAGCTGTACAGAATGCTCTGACAGCCTTCAAGAATCTATTACATCCAGGACAACTTACAATAAGGACGGACAACACCACAGTAATGTGGTACATAAACAAACAAGGGGGTACACACTCCTACCCTCTTTGCAGGCAAGCAATGACCTTGTGGAACACAGCTCTGGCTTACCAAGTTCAGTTACAAGCTCAATTCCTGCCAGGACAAAAGAACACATTGGCAGACTACCTCAGCAGAAACATCATGGATCCCCATGAGTGGAAACTGGATCCACAAGTATTTGCAATGATAACTCAAAAATGGGGCCTTCCAGACATAGACCTGTTTGCCAGTCCTCAAAACTATCAACTAACAAAATTTTGTACAAGGACACTTCACCGTCAAGCTTGGAGAGTGGACGCACTCTCATTCATTTGGAAAAACCTGACAGTATATGCCTTCCCTCCATTGCCTCTCCTCACAAAGGTGCTTCTGAAGGTCAGAAAGGAGAGACCATGACTGATACTCATAGCCCCAGACTGGCCACGCCAGCACTGGTACCCACTATTGAGGAATATGGCCCAGGGCCCACCTTGGATTTTACCACAAACTGCCCATTTGCTCACACAGCAAAACAATCAGATTTTTCACAGCCAGCTAGAAACCTTAAATCTGGCTGCATGGCAAATCACCTAAACATCCAGCCAGCTCCTCTTTCCCAAGCAGTTATGAATGTTATTCTGGAAGCTAGGAGGCCCAGCACCAGGAAGGCCTATTCGGACAAATGGAAAAGGTTTTGTGCCTGGAACCAAGCTAAAGGCCAAAACACACTTCAACCTCACATGCCTACGATTCTACAGTATTTAACTGAGATGTTGCACAAAGGACATTCTTTTTCTTCCATTAAAATCCATGCATCAGCTATTTCAGCCCACTATAACACGGAACCACCCTTATTTTCGCGCCCACTTCTAAGGCAGTTCCTCAGAGGGGCAAAAAACATTAGGCCCCCCAGGAGAGCACCTACACCAACATGGGACCTAAATTTTGTTCTGGAAAAACTTACGCTACCTCCCTTTGAACCAGCTTTCTCTGCCGATCTACAGTTCCTATCATGGAAGACTGCCCTGCTGCTAGCAATAACTTCAGCCAGAAGAGTCTCAGAGCTACAGGCACTAATGGCAGTGGAACCTTTCCTCATTTTCCATCCAGAGTTTCTCTATGAACTAATCCTTCCTTCATGCCTAAGGTGGTTTCCAGTGTGTCTTTAAATCAGACCATTCACTTTCACACCTTCTTCCCAAACCCAAAGAACAAAGGACATTGGATATTCACAGGTAACTTCGCTACTACTTGGATAAAACTAAGGCTTTCAGAAAATCTGACCAGCTCTTTGTATCCTATGCTACAGCTTCACAAGTGAAGGCTATATCAAAACAAACAATTTCCAAATGGATAGGACATTGCATTCGTTTCTGCTATACCCATCATGGAAAGCCAGTTCCTGCTACCATTAGGCCCCACTCTACCAGGGCAACAGCTACATCTACAGCCTTCCTCAGGGGGGTTCCAACCAAGGAGATTTTGGAAGCTGCAACTTGCAGTTCAGTACACACCTTTACCAAACACTATCACTTACCACTTTACTCTAAGACTAGGGCTGGCTTTGCCACTGCAGTTCTGCAGGGCCTTCTAGCCTCCTCTAACCTTCTATAACTCCTCCACTCATCTGTAGCTTTGGGATTCTACCCAAGTTTGATGACTGCAGCAGGGTAACATGATGAACATGGTACAGTTTTGTACCTACCATAAATGTAGATGTTCAAGTGTACACCCTGCTGCAGTCCAGGTTACCCTCCCTCCATCCCCTCTGATCTAACTGGCTAAATCTCTACAATACCTTCCTGATGTATTTGCTCATAGCTGGAGGGATTTTGTGTTTGTGCAAAAATTACTTAATTTGGTACTAATTACTGACCACCTTTTTGGGGGCACCTGACATCTGGGGCAAGACAAACTGAAGAAAATGGTGTCGGATGCATTATATATACCCCTGGCGCACTGATGTCAGGGAAGAAGCGACAGCAACCGACGCCAGACCAAGACTTTGGAATTCCGGCCGACTGCGGGACCGCCTGACGACAGGATAACCCAAGTGTGATGACTGCAGCAGAGTGTACACTCGAACATCTACATTTATGGTAGGTACAAAACTACTTTCTAGCACCCCAAGAAGAGGAGGAAATAGGTGAAGTTGAAGTAGGGGGGGGTAACACTTCAAAACAGCATGTGGAAGGACTACAGAACAGATGTGTGGCTGACCAGGTATGGAAATAAAATGCATAAAAGTGGATGACAGAAAAGACTGACCAGGCTAGGAAGCAATACTGTTTCTTTAAGAAAGGAGTTGCAATAGCAAATAACAGGGTATCAAAGGCACTCTACCAGCTTCTGGAAAGTGACTCTGTAGATGGCACAAAGAAACTATATCAAGTTGCAAGACAAAGATGGAAAGATTAAGAAGACAGTTAGATACATTTCATAAGGGTTACCAGTAGCAACCTGCTCACGACTCCACAGGGCATCAGAGGCAGATGAAAGGAGTACTTCCAGCAGCTTCTGAATGAATAAAACCCCACAAAAGCTGTAGTGCCCCAGAAACAGCTTATAATAAGAGAAGAAGAGGAGCCTACCATAGAAGAAGTAAGTATAGCACTAAGGAAGATGAAGTCAGGGAAAGCAACAGGCCCAGATGAGGTCACAGCAGATATGATAAAGATGTTGGGTGAGATAGGGGAGAAATGGCTCCTGAAGGTACTCATGGCAGTGTGGAATGAAAGACATATCCCAGATGATTGAAGAATGAGCATACTTGTGCCAGTATACAAGAACAAAGGGGACATCCATAACTGTGGGCAATGCAGATGTATCAGTCTCCTGTTACATTACATGAAAGTTCTGTAAAGGGTGATTGATAAACAGATATGAGTAGTAGAAAGTAAGATGGGAGATGAACAATTCAGATCAGGATGTAGCACAACTGCCCCAGTGTTTGCAGTAAGACAGATGGTTGACAAAAAGCTAGAGAAGAGAATCCAATTGGACAGTCCTTGTCCATTAAAACAAAACAAGTCATGGGCATTCAGAATCGCCAATTAGCTGAAACACCTGATGTTCATAAGGATCATTTGCATATATCCCAAGTGCCTCTGATACAAGGTTTGGGAGGTCACTCAGTGGAAGTTCTAGCTTTGCTGGGGTTTTCATTTTGTTTTTACTGATTGTTTTTTTCAGTGATCTTCTCACTCATTGTTTTATTTTGTTTGGGATATTTTTGCAGTAACCCTAATGATAACGGACATCAGCTAGGCATAACAGCCCTGAGTTTCTAATGCTTAGTCAAACACTCTGCTTGTGCTGTGCTGATTAGGTCATAAGGCTGACATATGCATATCCACAGCTAGTGGAGTTTGGTTTTATTGCCCTGAAATTGTCCATTAAAATGACAAAACAAGTCATGGGCATTCAGAATTGCCAATTAGTTGAAACACCTGATGTTCATAGGGATCATTTGCATATATCCCATGTCCCTCTGATACAAGAGGTTTGGGAGTTCACTCAATGGAAGTTCTAGCTTTGCTGGAGTTTTCATTTTTTTTGCAGTTCTAGACTTAGGGAAAGCATATGACAAGGTTTCAAGAATGCTGATTTGGGCAGTCCTGAGCTGGTTCAAAGTCCCAGAAACATTGATAGAGTTAGTGGAGGCTTTGTACAAAAATCTAATGACTCAAGTATGGACAGTGTTCAGTCTCACAGAGGGGCTCCCAGTGGGAGTGGGTATGCATCAGTGTTCACCTTTGAGCCCACTTCTGTTTATACTGGTGATGGACTACATTAGCAAACAGATCAGAAGGGACAGATAAACAAAGCTGCTGTATGCAGACAATATGGCATTACAGGCAGACTGAGCAAGAATTTCAGCAAAGGATAGGGGAATGGAATGCAAAACTGACAGCACATGGGATGAAACTGAGTACAGATAAGACAGTGGTAATGGCAGCAAAGAAGCTGGGAATTGAGATACAAGGGAAGATAGTGGAACAGGTTAACAGCTTCAGGTATCTAGGAAAGGTAGTTGATGAGAAGGGAAGTCTGAATGAAGCGGTCAAAGCTAGACACAGAGGGGCTGCAGCCAACTGGCATAATGTGTCAGGTGTAGTGTATGACAGAAGAATACCAAAGAAGCTGAAAAGTATGGTGTACAAAACAGGTGTGACCAGTACTACTCTGTGGTACAGAAACCTGGGCAGGAAAGGCAGAGCAGCTGAGGAAGGTAGAGGTGGTGGAAATGAAGTGCCTAAGAAGGGTAGTAGGATGCACACTGTAGGACCGATGAAGAAATGAGGATGTAAGAGCAGAAGCCACAGTGGCTCCAATTACAGAAAAGATCAAAGAGAACCGATTATAGTATTTCATGTACATTGTAGAAAAGCAGAACACAATCTGGAGAAGATGATTTGGGAGAGACAGGGAAGAAGGTAAGAGGAATGAGCAAAGAGATGTATGGACTGTATGAGAGACCACCTGTGACAGAAGGTAAGAGGAACGAGTAAAGAGATGTATGGACTGTATGAGAGACCACCTGTGACAGAAGGTAAGAGGAACGAGCAAAGAGATGTATGGACTGTGAGAGACCACCTGTGACAGTCAGACAGGAGTGTGGCATGGAATTGAGAAAGATGGTGACAGTTAACACGACTCCCCCAACCCATGTAGAAAATGGGAAAAAGAGGGTTCATGATTGATGCCCCACCTGTGGGCCGGTAATCAAGGAGCATCAATCCTCACCACTGGCACCTGTGGGGAACGTCCACTGGAAGGTTAACAGGTACATACACAGTATCTCCAGATGTAGCTCTCTGCATCAAGCACAATTTCCATTAGGAGCACACAGGGAACACGGTCAGCCCAGGGGCTGGTTCCTTTCTCTTTCATCAGATCTCCGAAAAGACTCCCCACTGGAACAGCTATAGAGTTGAGTCATTAGCCAGGGTTCTAAGACACATCCTCCAATGCTGTCTCTGCCCAGCCAGTGTTTCCTGTCCCTGCCCGAGTAGCTGACACACTCTATGAGATTTGATTTACACACACACACGCACACACACACACCTGGGAAAGGCTGGCACAGGTTTACTAGCTATGCCCCTTTTTGCCCAGACTATAAGGTAGTTATCACTGCCACCAGAACCCCTCACCAGCTACTTTGAGGTCTTTAACAAAGGGTGTACAATTTTACTGTGTAATATTAATACTAATAGAAATGATAGTTCGACCAAGAGCAAGGTCATTAGGAGTGGCAAGCGCGATGTCACCAAATAACGGCACAGTGGTGCAGGGGTAGCATTGTCACCTCACAGCAAGAGGTTCTGCTGTTCGATTCTCAGCTGGACATGTCCTCCCTGCATTCGTGTGGGTTTTCTCAGACTACTCCAGTTTCCTCTCATGTTACAAAGACATGCATCTGGAGCGTTTCTCCCTGGGCCTCAGCTGAAAATCGGCTTCATTCCAAGTTGAAATTTCCTGGTAAACAAATGTCAAATAAATATGCAAATACTCTCACAACTTAAATATCTCTACAAAGATCAGCCACAGTACACGTTTTAAATATATTTAATAATAAATAATAAAAGAACAAGGCAGTACTAAATATCTATTCACAATGACATCAGAGTTTAAAGTCAAAGGAAATATTTAAAATAACTTTGAAGGACAGACTCAGAGAAATGAAGAAAAACAATATCTAAAATGAGCTTCACTATATCCCTGAGTGAATCTAAGAAAATTATACTATTCTCTAATAACTTACTTGGGCAAGGCAAAATGAAATACACGAGCTGTCTCTTTAGTCAGGCCCCAAACAGAATACTCTGTCTCACTAAGAGACGTCTCAAAATAATATCTAAAATATTACTTCTGGGATAGCTTGCAGAATGACATCACTTCTGGTCATCTAACTTCTAGTTCCTATGCAAACCCTCTTTGCTGGAAGCTGACAGGATTTACCACCTACCTGTAAAAATACACACACAAGGGCTTTTGCTCAGATCTGTGACAGGTGCTGGAAGTCATAAAACAATTTCATAACTCCATGTTTCCAGAGTAGTAATTAGTTCACTCAAAATGTAAAGCAAAAGGCTTCCTAGTATAAACCTTGTGTCTGTGGCTGCATTGAAACCTCTAAGATAGCATCCTAGCCCATAAAGTGATTTAATTTCAGATATATTGTAAAGTTTGCTGGACTGAGGTCAACCTCCTGCTTTCCAGTTTCCTCTATTAAAACATACATATTTAAACAGTTGCAATAGTGCATGTACATTTCTGTTCTCTCCAGTAAGGCACTCTGTTAATACAGTTTATACACAAGCACTTTACAAATACATTTTCAACACAAAATCTGTACAAATCAGTTTTATATACACCTGACATTCAATTCTGACATGTTTGTAACACAAGCATCTTGTATAAATCAGTTTGATGTTCACAAATGACATAATTATTTATGGAATCCCAGCTAGCTGGTGCTGGCAGTACCTCCTGCTGACACATCTCTCCCTCCTTCAAAGGCTCACTCTAGTTTTTCAAGAAATCCTTGAGAAACGTGGCTTGAGAGAAATAAGCCTATTTGGGAATGTTACCACATTCTCTGTCTTGAGATGCGATCTGCCTTTGCCTTGCTGACCCTTGTTATAGTGTTGCACTCTCATATCATATGCCTATAACCCTAGGCTGCACCATAGTAAATTGGGATTTTGCTGGCTGACTCACTCTAACCATACATACCCCCTCAGACTCCTCCTTCCTTATTTTGCAAATACTCGCTATAAGGGCCTCCCTGTCATGGTAAGGTTTCATCATATTAACATGGTACATTTTCTGACCAGCAGTTCTACCATGTAGTTAACATCATTAACCTTCCTTACCACCTTGAAGGGTCCCTCCCAAGCTGGTCCAGCTTATTGTGTCTAACAGGAATGAGAACCATCACCTGCTGCCCTACAGTGTACTGTGGCTCGAGCATTCCTGTTCATACCACACCTTTTTTTGTTTGCTGTTGAGCTCCTTCCAGGTTCTCCTGGGCCAAGTCCTTGAGTTCTGCAAGCCTTGTTCTGGGGTTTAGGATGTATACCACAACAGACTCCTTGTGGGATTCACACTTACCTGCCCACTCATCGCAAATCAGATCTAGAGGTCCCCTCACATGATGTCCATACAGCAATGCAAATGGTGAAAACCCTGTGGATTCCTGGGGTACTTCTCTGTATGCAAACAGCAGATGGAGCAAATATTTGTCCCAGTCTCTTAAACTGGCCTGCAAATGCTCATAGCATGGTCTTTAATGTAGAGCTTAACCTTTCCACAAGACCATTAGTCTGGGGATGGTAGGGGGTGGTCTTTAGGTGCTTCACTCCACAGGGCTTCCACAGACAAGCCAAGCAGATCTGACGTGAAATTGACACCTCTATCACTCAGTATTTCTCTTGGGAAACCTACCCTACTGAAAATCTCTAGCAAAGCATTTGCCACCTTCTATTCCCTGATGGAGGATAGAGCCACTGCCTCAGGCTGTCTGGTAGCATAATTTACTACCACTAGGATATACTTCTTCCCTTTCGAACTTTGGGTACTTAGAGGCACCACAATATCCATAGCTACCTTCTGAAATGTTTCTTCAATCACAGGGAAAGGCATCAAAGGAGCTTTCACCTTTTCTCCTGCCTTACCTAATTTTTGGCACTGCTCACAGGTCCTGCAGTACCCTGTTACAACCCTGGCAATCCCAGGATAATAAAAGTTCTGCATAGTATGTCTCTTGGTATACTGTATGCCCATATGACCTGCAAAGGGAAGATTATGGGCTATGGCTAGAAGTGCCAGATGGTAGGCTCTGGGCACTACCACCTGCTGTGTTCTCTCAGCCTCTAGCCCTCCCTCAGGGGTCCACTCTTTGTACAGCAACCCTTTGTTCCAGTATAAAGATTCCCCTTTTCCTTGAGAATCAGGCACCTCCCTAGCTACCTCCCTCAAGTCTTGTAATGTAGGGTCTGAGAGCTGAGCCTATCTCAAATCTATGTAGGCCTTCCCAGCTTCCCTTCCACAGGAGGTATGATATCCTCTGACAGTGATGCCTCACTGTCAGCCTGGGCACTGCTACTCATATATGCCCTTGCAGTCATTCTGTCCAAGGGAACATCAGTACCCACAAGCAGCTGTGGCTCACCTTCAGTCTCACTGCTACAGGGTAGCTTCTTTCCTGAAGTAGCCACCTCCCCAGTCCTGGCTTCAATTGTGCGATCTGTCTGGGTCCCCCCACAGGTTACCAGACCCACATGCCTGTCTCCAAGCCTGACTGCATGTCACTGCATCCACGCAAGGTACTCAGCACATCTGTAGCGATATCCTCAAACTGACCTGCTTGCTTGCTTTCTTTTCCACCCTCCCAGTTAAGGTGAACCCTAACTAAAGGTATTTAGAATGGGGTCCCTCCTAAAGCTCTGAATGGGCTAGACTGCCCAAGCAAGTATTGCGCCTCTTTAACCATTGCAGGCTTCACAATGGTTATGTCAGAGGCTCTCTCTCTCTTCGCAGTGGCCTGTTTCCCATCTACTAAGGTAGGATATAACCTCTTCTGGTAGTTTGGTACCCTTGTTGTCTCCAGACAGCATACCACGGGAATTCTGTTATTCCCACTTGCTGGCTCGCCTACCTTTTATTCCCCACCTTGCCTCCATGGACATCTATATGATACATGGCCCCACTAATTACATTTAAAACATTTAACCCCTGATCCTGGCCGTGAACCTGAACTAGTGGCTTCCCCTGTTGCTGGTGGACTCTGTTTGGGTGGCTTAGGCTGCCCTCCATGAGTTCCCTTATATCCATGTGCAGCACTGGGTATCTATTTCTTGTGCAGTGATGCCCTGCTTGCTAAGTAGAGATAACAGGTGCACACACAGTATCTCCAGATGCAGCTCTCTGCATCAAATATAATTTCCCTTAAGACTACACAATCTGGGGGCTGGTTCCTCTATCTCTCTTTCTCCAGATCCCCAAAAGACTCCCCACTGGCAAAGCTACAGAGTTGAGTCCTTAGCCAGGGTTCCAAGCCAAGTCCTCCAACACACACTTGTCCAACTAGTGCTTCATGTCCCTGCCCAAGTACCTGACATGCACACTCTTTGAGATTTGATTTGTGCACGTGCACAAACACACTTCTGGGAAAGGCTGGCACAGGTTTACTAGATATGCCCCCTTTTGCTCAGACTGCCACCAGTACCCCTCGCCAGCTACTTTAAGGCCCTTAACAAAAGGTGTCCAATTTTACTGTGTAATATTAATACTAATACAAATAGTTTGACCAAAAGCAAAGCTATTAGGAGGGGCCCCACACAGTGTCACCAAATAAATATGCAAATACTCTCACAACTTAAATATCTCTACAAAGATCAGCCACAATATAAGTTTTAAATATATTTAATAATAAAAGAAGAAGACAGTACTAAATATCTATTCACAGTGACATCAGAATTCAAAATCACAAGAAATATTTAAAATGAGATTAAGATGGCTGCCGTCCTATAGACACTGCTGTTTCTAGGCCCTTTCAAAGCTAATACTAATCTCTAACTTCTAAGATAGGGAATTAATTTTTTCTGCTCAAAATAACCAGCCTGATAACTTACTCTATGCATACAAGCTATTCATCTACCTGAGATTGGAAGTAATACTTTGAAAATAAGCAGACTACCTCGGATCCTGCTGGCTTTTCAGTACATGTGCTGTACATGCTCTCTGCCATGTACATGCTACTGCTACAGTCTTCATCCTAAAATAATACAAAGAAGACAAAAATTCAGATTGATGCTGACTGTGGACACATAAACTTCTAAAACTAAATTTTCACTGATTGCTTCTCCAGAAAAAGACACTGTACCCAAAAGACCCAGAATGGGTAAGCAGCAAGAATCTAGTAAAATGCCTAGTAATAAGAAAACTGAACTTTCAAACCTAGAGGAACTTAAAATAGCACTACAGCCTTTACAACTAGCTGTCCAAAACTTTTCGGACCAGTTAAAAACTTTTGGCAAATCCATCAACCAGATCATAACCAGGATTGAAAAAACAGAAGCTGAAGTACTGGGCAATGAAATCAAAATTGAAACATTGCAGAAAGAATATTTTTTAAATGCAAAATAAAATACATACAAGAACTACAGCAAAAAATACTGGACCTGGAAGCAAGATCCAGACGCAACAACATTATTTTAAGGGGTTTGCTGGAAAGCGTGGATCAGTATAGCTTGTTAAATACCATTTTCAACATCTTTACCATCCTACTAGATAACACAGCTGAAGCTAGACAAATAGTCATTGAGAGACCACAGAGCTCTTTGCCCCCCCCCCCCTTGGATTCTACCAGACCACGACTAGTCTGTCAAACTTCTTAATTACTAAGATGTTAGCAAAATACTTACTTTGACAAAAAAAAAAAAAAAAAAGAAATCAGCTACCTGGAATGGAGTTGCATTTTTTTTTTAATCAAGACCTGCCACTACAAATTAAACAAGAAAGGCAGAAACTGTCTCCCTTCTATGCCTACCTGATACAGAATCAAGTCAAATTTCAGATGAAATATCCTCATACTCTTTATTTTTCAACACAAAGGCTCCAAATATACAATCTCCAGTGTAAAAGAAGCTAAATAAACCTATTTCAACATATTTAAAACTGTTCCTGAGGCTTGTACACCAAAAAGCTGAATTTAATAACTTTTTTGTTACCTACATACTTCAATAACACGAATCACTGCATTCCGACTTCATAATCAGTGATTTTAATGCTTAAATATTCAGGTCAGAGTTGAAAGTGTTTTTGGATGCCCAAAGCGCTTCTTTCCATGTGGGAACGCTGATCTGCTGCATACCACGATCTCCGTGATTCTACAGCCCTGACTAGGCCCAAAAACACTTTTTCAACTCTGACCTTCCTACCCAGACTGCAATACTCTCTTAAAGGTTTCCAGCCTTAAAAACGCGGTTTACAGAATAAAATTTAAAATGATGATTTTTTTTTTTTTTTTGGTTTTTGCCTCACTTCTAAGTAATGAAGCACCCACAATGAGATTTTACTGAGGAAATCTCTTCAAGTATAATTAATTTTTTTTTTTTTTTTTTTTTACCATCCTTGGGCTATCGCTGCTGTTTTACTTTGTCTAGAATCAATAGTGCTGATATTTATTCACAGGACTAAACTCTGTATGCAACCCTGCAGCTAAGTACATATTATATGATTTGATGCTATTTTTGTGTAACCTTTATAGGCTATGTCCAGGATGTTAGGTTATACTGCTGTATAATGTTTAACATGGATTAACCATCTCAGATTTAGCACATATCCTTATATATTACTGTTACCGCTGATTCCACTTATGCTAAACTAAGATAATTATAGTTCCTTTATTCCCAAGGCAGTCCACGGTTAAATGTGCTGCCTTTCCTGCAAATACATGGCTTTTGTATTGTTATATGTTTATCAGTGGCTCTCAACCTTTCCCATACAAAGGATCATTAACATGGGCAAAACGTACTCGCAGCCCTTCACATATTCGTATCATAGTGCTTTCATACTATAAGAGGATGCTAAACACAGATACAATACACCTATCTTATTAAAGTGATACATTGCCTTCATTCTTTTTGGGCACGGCCCATGAATATGTTGCAGAACAATCATTTACTCTGTGTTCATGAAGGCTCACCCACTTACAGTAAAAGGCTACTGACCTATAACAGTTCCTCTCTAAATGAACTGGGTCGCTGCCAGAATTATATCCATTGTCATTACATATTGTTTGTTTTCTGCTTGATGCTATTAACTTGGTTTCTATAGTATAATTAATATTAACTGAACATTTGAACTTGATAGATGGTAAATGTGTAATTTCTCTGTTATATATGTGAAATGTTTACAGCCTTTCTTTGCATGCTCTGCCAGGTATTAACAGTTGTGAAATGTTAACAAATATACAATTTTGTAGTTTAATTTCATGTTGAAAATGTATGGTTATATTATACTGTTTATCTTGCCTATACATGGAGAAGTGTCTCCGCGAAATGGAATAGAACACTTTATTCAAATTACTTTCACACAGCTCAGCATGGGTTGTGACATCTTTTAAATATCCAGTTGCACCTTATGTGAGACAATCATGTCCAATCCCTACTCTCTACCTTACAACACTCTAAGAGCTAGAGATATGCAGCTGAAATGTTATGAAGTTATGCTATCTATACTCTGTAAGTATTATTTTTTATCTTTGGGATTACATACTATTAGAAATACAATGCTTAGAGATTGCATGCTCACTAAACATCTTAATGTTTATAAAGTTAGATCTCTATCACTTACATTCTCTATCACTTCCAGGCTATGTAGGTTTGTGATTAGGCACAAGGTAATTGCAGGAAGAGACTTACGCCTTTGTCCCTACACATTAATGTAACTACTGTCATATTTCACCCCTTTCTCCTTATGAATGTAATCAAAAATAATCCAGCTCCATGTGGACAATTGATTTATGGAATATTGGTTTTGATTCAGATAGAAAAGAAAATTATTTTTTCAATTGGTCTTCAAATCTAAAGCCAGCCTAACTCTAGTGCAGGAAACACACTTATTACCAGAACACTGGAATTCTGTGCTCAAGAAAAAATGGATTAAGTCTTTCATAGCCTCTAGCAAAAATATGAGTAGCTCAGGGGTAGCTATCATAGTGAAAGAGAACTTCCCCCAGGAAATCAAAACTACGACACAGATACTGAAGGCAGATGGTGTTATATAACATTCTTCTGCCCACACTTAGACAAACCTATTCTTTTATTAAACTTATATGCCCCTTGCACCAAACAACATGAATTTATTATGACTATTTACAAAATCCTAGCCACTTCTGTATTCTAAGTGGACACTGGAATGCTATTCAAGATCCACTAACTGACAGAAAAAACACTAAAACCAAACATAACAACCATACTTCTTTAGCCTTAATGGAACTCAGGAATGACTTTTATTTACTTGATGCCTGTACCTCTCACTGCAGTAACACCCCCAATAATAAATTCACTTTTTATTCACACTGCCATAAGATGTGGTCCAGGTTGTATTTTTTTCCTTGTCTCTAATATCCTCCTCAGTTATAAAATTCTATTTCATACTGAGCCCAGGTTCTTCTTGGACCACTCTAAGATTACTCTAACTATTGTCTGGTCCAAAGACCCAACTAGAGGCCACAGCTGGGCCATTTAACTCTAATTTATTAAACAACAAAGAGAGACTACAGGAAGTTGAAGGTACCCTCGACCAAACCTTGACCTCTATCGAACACAACCAACTACCCTTTGACATCTATTAGGCCTCCATTAAATCCATGATCAGAGGCACTCTCATCAATAAAGCATCTTATTATAAAAAAAAAGTATCTCTTCCAAGAATCATCAATCAACTTTCAATCCTATATCTGAAAAGCAATTAATCCATATACAGAAAATGCTGTTGGACCTCAATAATAAAAACTTATCTTTCCATGAAATAAGAACTCTAACAAATTACTTGGAGTGGTCCCACCTGCCCTCAAAATTTCTTACTAGATTAATCAACCAAAACAAACTCCCCAAGTATGATGGAAATAACCTACCAAGGTAAGCGCTATCATACCATAAAAACCACGATAAAATTGACATTTTTGAACAAATCTATAGGTTTGCATAGTTTCCCCAACCTTTAGTCAGATCGGATATAAAACTTTCTTGAACCAACTAACTTTCCCTAAACTTAGTCCTGAACAACAAGCCACCCTATAATCTCGCATTACTCAACAAGAAATAATCACGGCTATCAACAAGCTTAAGCACCAACAAAGCCCTAGGTCCAGATGGCTTCACTGCAGAATTCTACAAAGCTTTTAGTCAACAAATATCTATTTTCCTTCTCCACCTATTTACCTAAATTACTCATAATGGAATAAAAGATTTACACTTAAATGCCTCCAAAACGATTTTCATCCCTAAATCCAACTCAAATCTTAAAAACCCTTAGAATTATAGGCCATTTGCTCTTATTAACCTTGAAATGAAGATCTATGCTTCTATCCTAGCTGACAGAATTAAACGTATTGTCAGTACCATTATCTCCACTGAACAATAAAGGTTCACACAGAATAGACAAACCTTTGATCACACTCTTCTCCTTGATGCCCTCTTAACCCTTTCTAGAACTTATCACAACCCTATATATACTCTGGCAATCAATACCTTTAAAGCCTTTGACAGATTGAATGTAGAATTCCTCCTGTCTACTCTCCCTAGGTTCAACTTTCCTCCAACTTTCATACAATCTATTAAAACTCTATACTCCAACGCCCACACTATCTTACAAATCAACAACAACCCTTCTTCTCAAATTGATATTAAAAAAGGAGCTAAACAAGGGTGTCCAATGTCTCCCTACCTAGTTAACCTCTATATTGAACCTCTTTTTCTGTTAATCACCAAAAAAAACCTTTCAATGTATTCTCATTCTCTTCATTACTAAAATTCCATTCTCAGCCTTTGCTGATGACCTTAACCTCAATTACTTCCTTCCCAATTCTGACCTTCCAAAAACGTTAGACTCAATATATCAGTACTCAGAATTCTCCAACTATAAACTAAACTTAGAGAAATTAACCACATTTCCCCTGAACCCTTTTTGCTGACTACCTAGCTGCCACCCCCCCCCAAAATCAAAATCAATCATTCTTTACAATATCTTGGTATTTCCTTTCACCAAGACCACAACTAAATCTATTCAAGTAATATCATTAAACTACAATCTAACATCCAACAAGATTTGAACAGATGGGCAAAATTACACCTCCCATTTCTCGCCAAAGCTGCTAAAAGCAAAATGAACATTCTACCTCATTTACTCTGTTTTCAATGCTTCTAACATACTTCACAACAATTTTTTTAAATCTCTCCACTCATCTTTCTCCAAATTCCTATGGTCCCCCAAATCAATTAGAATTAGTTATAATAGACTAACTCTCCCAAAGACAAAGGTGGTTTAAGTCTACCTGATTCCAAACGTTATTATGGTATTATCAACAATATCTGATTATGCTCCCAATTCGTCTACCTGGTCTCCTACATAGGTAAAATTATACTATATATTAAAACATTCAGCTTCAGCTCCAAAGCTCTCCCCTTTCTGAATACAGAAAACCTAAAAATCTTCAAACTACAATCAACCATTAAACATAAAATAGCTATTCTTTAGAAGATTTTCAAATCTTTAAAACTGTCCATTGCTTTCAGTACCTTGCAACCATTCCATTTCAACCCTAACCTTAAACTGAACAACAAAATTATCAACCTTGATAAATACCCCCCTTATCAGAGAGTTAACTGTAGCAGATCTCTTTCCTCTCAGAAATAATTCACTACCCAAAATAAGACTATACATGTCTGTACCCAAAAGTTATACAATCATCTTGAGAAAAATCCTTGAACTTTGTCGTAATACTTTGGAAGATACCTCTTTAAATTTAAATGATATTAAAGCCTGCAAATCCATATGGAACCTCCGCTTACTTAAGAAGAAAATGATTTCTAATTCATACAAACGTATTCTTTGTATCTGAACGCAAAATGAACTAATGTTTGCAAACTACTGGAAAAACCAAGATCCCTCCATTTCCCCTAACCAAATTTCCCAAGCTATTCAACTTTCCTTGAAACTTAATCCTTTTAAAAAACTTAACTGTACCCAACATATGATCTTAAACAACGCATACCTCACCTCTGCTATACTTTCTAAAATCTATCCCTCCTCCTTTCCCCTTTGTCCTCATTGTACCAGTCACAATGCTGACCTGCTCCATATTTTTTTGGAGTTGCAAATGCTCTTATAGACTCTGGTGCTCCCTTAGAGTGCAATTGGAAAAAAGGGATATGCGAAAATGACTTTGTCCTGGAAATTCACAACATTACATATTCCTTCTACAGGATTTTCCAAACTTCAGACTCGTATCTTAATAACACTCTTTTCCCTTGTCAAACTTTATATCATCCTTAACTGGAAGGATAGATCTCTACTCATTTGGGATGGATTTAAACAATTTGCTGCCAAACACTTACTTGCCCACAAATATCTGAAATACACCCAAAGACTTATTACACACTTTACTGAATATTGGAATACTTTATTTGATATCATTCTAGCTTAATCTCCGTTAACTTATTTATTTTGTTGGACATGAGACATATCTGTAAATAGTTATTTGTTGTATATAAGTCTATATTACTTTCATTGTTATTAAAAATTAATAAAAAGATTTAAAAAAAAGAAATATTTAAAATAACACTGAAGGACAGACTCAGACAAGTAAAGAAAAACAGTATCTAAACTAAGTTTCACCATATCCCTGTTTGAATCTAAGAGAATTATACTATTCCCTAATAACTTACTTGAGCAAGGCAAGATGAAATACGTGAGCAGTCTGTCTAGTCAGGCCCCAAACAGAATACTCTGTGTCACTAAGAGACTTCTCAAAATAATATTTAAAATATTACTGCTGGGATAGCTTGCAGAATTATATCACTTCTGGTCATCTGACTTCTAGTTCCCATGAAAACTCTTTTTGTTGGAAGAATGCAGGATTTAGCACCTACCTGTACAAATACACACACACAAGGGGTTTTGCTTAGATCTGTGGCAAGTGCTGGAAGTCATAAAACAATTTCATACCTCCTTGATTTCAGAGTAGTAATTAGTTCACCCCAAAGACAAGGCAGAATGCTTCCTAATACATACTTTGTGTCTCTGGCTGCATTGAAACCTGGGAGATAGCATCTTTATGGCCTAACCCATAAAGTGATTTAATTTCAGATACATTCTAAAGTTTGCTGGCCCGAGGTTAACCTTCTCTTTTCCAGTTTCCTCTGTTCAAACATATACATTTAAACAGTTACAATAGTGCATGTACAATTCTGTTCTCTCTAGTAGGGCACACTGTGGATACATTTCAAGCACAAGCACTTTTGCAAATACCTTTTTGACACAAATGTCTGTACAAATCAGTTTGATATACACCTGATATACAGTTCTAATACATTTTTAACACAAGCATCTTGTATAAATCATTTTGATATTTACCAATGGCATAATTATTTACAAAATTCCAGTTAGCAGTGCTTGGCAGTACCTCCCATCATCATAATGATGATGATTATAAAGTGTTTGTCTGTAATAGCTAAAAGATTGACAAAGACGTTGTCAAAATTGATAGACATGGCCAGTGTGGGTTTTGTGGAGGGGAGACAAACATTTGACAACTTTCCCTTTTGTTATTTTTGTTATTTTATATTTAGAACCACTGGCAATGAAAATAAGGGATTCAGAAATTCAAGGATGTAGTTGGTATGGTAATGAAGAAAAGTTGTCTTTATTTGCAGATGCTATTTTGTACCTGATTAAACCAGAAAAGGAAATTTTAGTTTCAAATATTTTTGGAATATAAAATTAATAAACATAAAACAAAGGCTATAGCTGTAAATTATGTAGCCACATATGAACTAGATGAATATATTTATGAGGACATGATGATAACATTAAGTATTTAGGAGTATGGATTAAAAAGGATTCTGTTATGGCAGCTAAGGATATATGGGAAGAGACTAAAAAGATAAAACTGAGAAACTGGAAGCTCTTGTTTATAGATATGGATACCAAAATGCAAGAAGTAAAAATGTTTTAATCCCTTTAGTTTTATATAGATAGGTCAGGCATATTTTTATCAACCAGAGAGAAGTTGTGGACAGCAGTTAATAGAGTTGAAGGAATTTATCTGGGATTGGAAAATGAAAGGGGTCAAGTGGGATAAGTTGGTGTCTTAGGATTACCATATTTGAAGGGATATGTTAGAGCTACACAGTAAATCTTGTATATAACACGAGCAGAAAGCTGTAATTCAAAGTGAAAAGGGATGATGATAAAACAAGGGAAATTCAAGAAATAAGGAGAGAGTGGGATTTTGGATGCAGATCCTTAAAGAGAATAATGGCAGCCCTACAGAATATTATATTCATAAAGTAGCAGAAGGCATTATAAGAACTAAGCCAATACGAGAATGGAGAAAGAGGAGTCTGCCAATTAGAAATGACTGCAATTAGGGGTACAGAGAATCGGTACAAGGGGGTTCATAAAGTAGCAGAAGGCATTATAAGAACTAAGCCAATACGAGAATGGAGAAAGAGGAGTCTGCCAATTAGAAATGACTGCAATTAGGGGTACAGAGAATCGGTACAAGGGGGTTCATAAAGTAGCAGAAGGTATTCTAAGAACTAAGCCAATATGAAAATGGAGAAAGAGGAGTCTGCTGATAGAGATGACTGCAATTAGGGGTACAGAGAATCGGTATGAGGGGGTTCATAAAGTAGCAGAAGGCATTATAAGAACTAAGCCAATACGAGAATGGAGAAAGAGGAGTCTGCCAATTAGAAATGACTGCAATTAGGGGTACAGAGAATCGGTATGAGGGGGTTCATAAAGTAGCAGAAGGCATTATAAGAACTAAGCCAATACGAGAATGGAGAAAGAGGAGTCTGCCGATTACAAATGACTGCAATTAGGGGTACAGAGAATCGGTATGAAGGGGTTCATAAAGTAGCAGAAGGCATTATAAGAACTAAGCCAATACGAGAATGGAGAAAGAGGAGTCTGCCGATTAGAAATGACTGCAATTAGGGGTACAGAGAATCGGTACAAGGGGGTTCATAAAGAAGCAGAAAGTATTCTAAGAACTAAGCCAATACGAGAATGGAGAAAGAGAAGTCTGCCGATTAGAAATGACTGCAATTAGGGGTACAGAGAATCGGTACAAGGGGGTTCATAAAGTAGCAGAAGGTATTCTAAGAACTAAGCCAATACGAGAATGAAGAAAGAAGTCTGCCGATTAGAAATGACTGCAATTAGGGGTACAGAGAATAGGCACGAGGGGGTTCATAAAGTAGCAGAAGGTATTCTAAGAACTAAGCCAATACGAGAATGGAGAAAGAGGAATCTGCTGATAGAGATGACTGCAATTAGGAGTACATTGAATAGGCATGAGGGGGCTGGAATTTACTGGTGAAAACTGGCAAAGGACCAAGGTATTGGGAGCAAAGAACTAGAGACAGAAAGGTAAAAGGATGACAGAATGGACTGCAGGCTAGAGACAGCTTTCTCTATCAGTGACTGATATCACAATATAGGCAAAGAGAAAGGGATAGGGGAATCCTGAGTGAAAGACCTGCTCTGGTAGTGTTTTTATATAAATCTAGAACAGAAGCTGCTATTAAAGAAGGGGTAATTAGTTGGGCATATAAAATATTGCCTAATAAGGAATCAATCCGAGGAGGTTAGAAAAGATTTGGGAGAGAGACTGAATAAGTAGTCCGTAAGGAAAACATGGAAAGACATATGTTTGTATCCCAACTATGCAACAAATTCTTGAAAGGTTTAGGATTTTTGCATAGGTATTTTTATATTCCAAGCAGACTCTTAAAGAATATTTCTTCAGGAAGATACAAAATGTTGAGTGTATGATGGGGAAGAAGGATGTAACTCGGAACACATGGTTTGGGAGTGTAATGAGTTGGCAAACTTTAAAAATTCCCTACAGGGTACTCTGTCAGAAATATTGGGTGAGCAAATGGGTGTAAGTAAGGATTTTTTTAAGTGGGATATAAATTATGAATTGCGTAGATATAGTAAGGCCTTCATAATTTTAATTCTGGTGGTTGACAAAAAAGCAGTTGCCTGAAATTGGAATTCAAAAGTTTAAGCCAACTGTATTTTAAGTACTGAATGTAGTAACAGAGATAAAATAACTAGAAATTGGAACATTAGAAAATGGTAGGAGCAAATTACATAAAAAAATGGATATTTTGGGAAAATACATGCAAAGTAATGTTTTGGAGGAGGAGTGAGGTTTAAGGGAAGGCAGGAATTGAGCAATTTATGTGATGTTGGACTGATGATAATTATACAAAAGGATATATGTGATGTGTAATGTTTGTAACTGGGAAAATGTTAATATTGTTTGTTTTCTTTTATATAAATGAATGTTTGCCCATTTCTTAAATGATAATTGAGTAATACAAACTGGTAACACTGAAAAACAAAGTAAATCAAATGGCTTCAGTGGTAGGGAGATGTAGAAAATAAAAGCCAATCCAATACAATGAATAATTCAGTAATTTATTAACACAACAATAAAGAAAAAATAAAGAAAATAAATCTATATAGTAGTGAACAATGATCCAAGTGCTTTCATCTCCTACAGAGGAGACTTTTTCAAGAAGAGAGCATGCCCATTAACTGAATTCATTTATAACATCCTGGAATGAGCACTTAAAACACTGCACCAATCATTTTCTTTACCACTGAATAATTCATGTGGTGTGGAATACATTATTTAAAGGTATATTTTAATTGTATACATACGGCAAGCCAATCTCTTACAGTAAAAAAAAATGTATATATATAACAGTGTGTGTAATACAACAAAATGTTAACAGTCTAAAGTTATACAAGCGTATAAGTATTATGCATGTGCGTGTATGCACAAAGTGTATATATACACACATTTCCCTGTATAATCATTTGTATAAATGAGTGAGTGAGCAACTGCACAAATGAATGAGTATTTATACCCACATATGTATATGTGGTCAGGGTCAAAATACACATGAATATAAATATCACAAATGCAATAAATATATACGTGCATAATAAATATGTCATAAAATTAATATATTAATTTATACTAATATAAATACATTCTAAGCACACAAATAAACCTGAACATATTCATAATAAATCAATAAGAAATACATGAACATGTTCATAATAAATACATAAATACTTTCAAAATGCTATTAAAACAACTACTTATACTAAGTGTTATTTATTTTATTTTATTTCAGTTTGATTACCGGGGAAGTCCACTGGGCCAGTGGTGTGCCCATTTTCAGTGGAGGCCCGGGGAGAAAAGCTCCAATAAGCAATATGGCTACAAAGGTTACATAATGCAATGGTAAGTACATACATATATGGATACACAGGTTACATAATGCAATGGAAAATACATATATGCAATCAGGTACAGGTGGATAAATTGACATTGAAATACAATTTTGACATAGGTAGCACAGTTTGTAGGTATTTACATTCAGGGCAGTAAGTTTAGACTGACTGGACAATAAGCATCAGTGAATTACTTGATATTTACAATATATACAATACTTGAAGTCAAGAGAGAGAAGATGCTTAGTCTGAGTATGTTAGCTTAGGTTTAATTAGAGAATAGAAAAAGAGGTAATAGTGCAGAGAAGAGCAGGAGTATGGAGAGCTCAAAGGGGAAATTCTTAAGATTGTTATGTAGTGTGAAAGCAGGAGCATTTACGTTTAGTGGACAGGTAAGGGAAAAGTAGGGTTTTGAAGGATTCAGAGTTAGTTGTAGTCCTGAGTGAAGGAGGGAGAGAGTTCCATTTTTTGCCTACAGTGAATGAGAGAAGGAGTTGGCCTGCAGGGCGTTTGGGTTTGTGGACAGAGATTAAATTTTGGTGTTCAGATCTCAGAAATCTGGTTGGGATGTAAGGGGGAAGGATGTTTGTTAAGGCTGGACATTTGTCTGGATAGAATATTAATTTGTGCGCGGTGGTTAGTTGGAAATAGTCTAGGAGGTTTGAGAGTTCCAGCCAGTTCAGAGATTGTAGGGTTAGGCAGTGGTGAGTAGAGGTTTTGGATTTAGTTGCGAATTTGGAGATTTTATTATAGCAAGTTTCAAGTTTAGAGGTGCTGGAAGAAGATAGGTTAGTTAGTAGAGGGGCTCCATATAATAGTGAGGGTAGGAGGGTAGGTATTAGCAATAGTTTGCCTTGCGGAGTTGGAGAGAAAGCGGTTATTTGTATAGAGCATGCCTAGTTTTTGATGGGTTTTCTTTATGTTTTGTTGGATGTGGATATGAAATTTAAGGTGTTCGTCTATGGTAATGCCGAGGAGTTTTGCAGAAGGAACCACTTCAATGGTAGAGTTGCTTTGGCTAAGGACTTTGAAAGCATTCTTGTCAAAGGAGAAATTTCTGGAGGGAGGAAAGAGAAGTATTTTGGATTTATTAGAGTTGAGAGAGAGATGGTTTTGGTGCATCCAGTTTTCGGTAGTGGAAAAAGCTGTTTGAGTTTTAGTCAGGAGTTCAGGTAGGTTGGAGACAGCACAGACTAAGGTAGAGTCATCTGCATATTGGATAACTGTCGTATCAGGGATGATTGAGTGAAGGTTGTTAATGAAAATGTTGAAAAGCATGGGTCCGAGGATTGGACCCCTGGGGAACACCGGTGGGTGTTGGCAAGGAGGAGGAGGTAGAGTTCTTCCATCTGACAGCTTGAGATCTGTCAGATAGGTAGCTGGAGAACCAGGAAAGGGTATCAGGGGAGAGATGAAGGTTAGAGAGATGAAAGAGAAGGTGCTTGTGGGAGATGGTATCAAAGGCTTTGGAAAGGTCTAGCAGTACTGTGGATACTAGTAATCCAGAATCACGTGCTCGATTTACTGTGTCTAAGAAGAATAGTAAGGTGGTAGTGGTGCTGTGGCCAGGGTGGAAGCCATGCTGGGTAGGAGTTATGAGGTGATTCTGAGTTAAAAAAGGTATAAGTTGGTGATGGACACATTTTTCAAGTATTTTTGATAATGGTGAGAGTAGAGCAATTGGGCGGAAATTAGAGATATTGTAGTTTTTGCCTCCTTTGTGAAGAGGTAGAATGAAGGCAGATCAGCAAAGTTTGGGTACATAAGACTCTTTTAAAGATCTGTTAATTAGACAATTATATCTATTGTATGAAAATTTAAAATGTAAGTATATTCTAAAAATTCCATATATTCTAAAAATGGTCACACTGTTAATTCAATACTGTCACGTCCTTTTTATGTTCTAAACATTCAACATTTAAATAAATAAAAATCAGCAAAATCACTTATCTAAGGCCTTCAGTTTCAAAAAGCAAGTGATTGAAATAGAATCATTAAGACCTGGCCATTGAGTGGCATTTGTTCTCAGTTGCCATAAGGCTTCATTCCTTTCAAATATAATGGCCATGGTCCACTCCTTGGATTCATGTCCATAGGCTCTACAACAATAAATTTAAAACTATGACCTGGCCATTCATTGCAATGTCTTGCCAAAGCATTTGTATCGTTTTTTAGTTTAATGTCCCTCAAATGCTCATAAAAACTACTCGTTAACATCCTTTCCATTTTACCAATATAAAAACAAGTACATTTGCAACAAAAAGCACAATAAACAACTTTTTTAGTGTAGCAACAACATTTTTTCTTTAAGGACACTCTAATGCTATTAATGTTAAATTTAACACCTTTCATTATATATTGGCAATAATTACAAGTTCCACATTTTCTCATACCTCTGGCAATATGAACCTGGGTATTATCAAGTATATCCTTAAGGGACTGACCTTTTTTATACAGCACAATAGGTCTCTCACCTATACATTGTCTGATTTCATTACATGAGGATAAAATGATTCAGTTATTTTCCAAAATTCTTAAAATATTATTACTTGCTAGATTGTATGTGGTAATAAAGGCAGATCGGTAGTTATAATCTAATAATATTGATTTTTCTACTATCATACTATTACTATTATTTTGTGTATTATTACAGACCACATGTCCATCTACACCATTCAAAACATTATGTTGTGTGACATCAACCATTAAGATAGCTTGAAAAAGGCCCCTTTCTCTTGTGTTTACAACTTCTAACATTAAATTAACTAAATCACTTCGATACTCTCTTTATAAAAACATATGTTTCAATACATCACATTCATTAAGAAAGGAGTTAAAGCAAGATACCATATGGGCCACTCTCACAAATTGGCCCTTCACTACCGTTCTTTTTTGCTTGTAAGGATGTGCACTATCAAAGTGTAAAAAAATATTGGAGTAAATGTCCTTTCTGTATATTTCTGATACAAATCTTCGTAAATGTCTATCATTTAACAGTCTGAATATGAAATTTCATCTTCGCCAATATTATGAGTGAATTTTAAAAAAGGTGCTGAATTGTTGATGTAAACCAAAAAATCATCAATAAGCTCCCTTGACCCATCCTAAAAGATAAAATTATCGTCCAAAAATCTAACATACATTCTACAATAATTAAAAAAATGTGATTTAAAGACAAGTTTCTTCTCCCACTGTAGCATAACCATATTGGCATAAAGGCCCCCACAGGGGGGGATCCCATTGCAACACCCATCACCTGAATAAAAAATTATTTGTTAAAAAATATACAATTTTTTTTAAAACAAGATCAAATAATTGTTCATATACATTAATTTTGGGTTGAGATATCCCTTTTTCAAGTAAGTAGTCACAAACCCATTCAACCCCAGTGTCATGAGGTATTGAAGTGTAGAGATCTTTTACGTCAATGGTATCAAAAAAGCCACTCTAATTAAATTGTAAATCATTAATTTTCTTCAAGAAATCCCATGAGTCTCTGCATATATTTGTCTCTTCAGCCGCATAAACTTTTAAGTTAATGTCTAAATATCTAGCTATAGGATAAGTGATCGAACCTCGTCCATTGACAATAGTATGCATTGGTGGATCAGACATATTTTTCTGCATTTTAGGGAAACCAAACATACATGGGGTAACTGGGTGATGAACAGCTAGAAAATTGAACTCATCAATCGACAAGGAACCTTCAATAAATAAATCATTCAATTTGTTCCTAATCTTGTTGTATGTACAATTCAATTCATTTAAAGTGATTTTCCTATAAGCATCATCTGATAAAATTTTATACATCCTCTCATTATAGTCACCTATATCCATAATCACAATGCCACCACCTTTGTCTGGTTTTAAGATTCTTATGTCCTTATATCCCAATTTGTTCAAACCATCAATTTCAGCTTTACTTAAATTAGAAAAATTAACATTTTTATTTAAATTTCTAACATCAACTTTACAAACCTTATCAAACATTGCTATAGAAGGATGTAGCGGTGGATTGTATGTACTCAAAATATGTAATGGGTTACTTACATGCTCTACAGCCTTAAAAAGCACATTTAGGTTAAATTTCCTTACAAAGTGTCTAAGATCTACTAATGTGCTTGCAGTATCAGGGTTCCTCATAGGAACAAATGTTAAACCTTTGGGCAATAAATCACAATCATTCACATTGATTTGGAGTGAAGAAAAATTATATACATTAAAATCACCTTTTGAATTCCTTAAAACTGAACAATTTACTACAATGTTATAATGTGCAATCAATTCCATCCCCGACGTCCCCCCTCTGAAAAAATGTTTGCCCCCCCCAACCTCTGTTCGCTGTGAAATTGGCCTGCCCCTGCTGGTTTTGATTGTACCTGTCCGTCAGTCTCTCTGACCTCCTCAGTGAAGGAAAGTTCTCCTGGTCCAAAAAAGACTCTTGATTTCTTTCACCCACCATGTTGGTCTGAGTATCATTTTTCCAGACCTGTGACTGGGGAGGATGGGGGTAAGCAGTGCTGGTAGCATACTGTGTCCTATCCCTTTCAGTCTTCTTCAATTTTATGTTTTTAATGGAAATAATTTTCTGTTCAATGCTTCTAAACATTCTGTTATAATCAAAAATATTGTTTGTGTGTCACATCCTGCACAATCCTCCTGTCCAATTCAGTTGCTTCCTTAACCAGGTCGGCTAATTGTAGTTAATTGTGCCTAATCACAAGCTCCATGTATTCAAAGCCGTGCCTGTCAAACATACTAAGTGACTCTTTTTGGAAGCTAGAACCAGCCATTAGACCTGTAGGAAAGTACTACATATACAAACCTTTTGGCACTAATTTAAGTCTTAAACAGTCTTTAAAGTAAGCATTGTCTAACTGTTTTTTTTTTTAATTTTCAATAAGATATGGTCTAACCTCTGTAAATTACCCTCATAAGTAACCGTACTTACAGGTTCATTTGCCTTTATTACCACATGCAATCTAGCAAGTAATGATATTTTAAGAATTTTGGAAAATAACTGGATCATTTTATCCTCATGTAATGAAATCAGACAAATGTATAGGTGAGAGACCTATTGTAGTGTATAGAAATGGTCAGTCCCTTAAGAATATACTTGATAACAATACCCAGGTTCATATTGCCGGAGGTATGAGAAAATGTGGAACTTGTAATTATTGCCAATATATAATGAAAGGTGTTAAATTTAACATTAATGGCATTAGAGTGCCCTTAAAGAAAACATGTTGTTGCTGCACTGAAACAGTTGTTTATTGTGCCTTTTGTTGCAAATGTACCTGTTTTTATATTGGTAAAATGGAAAGGAAGTTAAGGTAATATTTATGAGCATTTGAGAGACATTAAACTAAAAAAGGATACAAACGCTTTGTCAAGACATTGTAATGAATGGGCCAGATCATAGTTTTAAATTTATTGTTAAAGAACCTATGGATGTGAATCCAAGGGGTGGACCATGGCCCTTATATCTGGAAAGGAATGAAGCCTTATGGCAACTGAGAACAAATGCAACTCAATGGCCAGGTCTTAATGATTCTATTTCAATCACTTGCTTTTTGAAACTGAAGGCCTTAGATAGGTGATTTTGCTGATTTTTATTTATTTAAATGTTGAATGTTTAGAACATAAAAAGGACATGACAATATTGAATTAACAGTGTTACCATTTTTAGAATATATGGAATTCTTAGAATATATGGACATTTTAAATTTGCATACAATAGATATAACACTTTAGTATAATTTGTTGTTTTAATAGCATTTTGAAAGTATTTATTATGTATTTATTATGAACATGTTCATGTATTTCTTATTGATTTATTATGAATATGTTCAGGTTTACTTGTGTGTTTAGAATGTATTTATATTAGTATAAATGAATATATTAATTATATGACCTATTTATTATGTACATATATATATTTATTGCATTCGTGATATTTATATTCATGTGTATTCTGACTCTGACCACTTATACATATGTGGGTATATATACTCACTCATTCATTTATGTAGTTACTCACTCACGTACTTAAACAAATGATTATACAGGGACATGTGTGTGTATACACTTTGTGCATACACACACATGCATATTACTTATATGCTTGTATAACTTTAGATTGTTTATCTTGTTGCATTACACACACTGTTATGTATATGCATTTTTTTACTGTAAGAGATTGGCTTGCCATATGTACAGTCAGTCCAATTAAAATATACCTTTAAATAATGTATTCTACATCACATGAATTATTCAGTGGTAAAGAAAATGATTGATGCATTGTTTTAAGTGCTCATTCCAGGATGTTATAAATGAATTCAATTAATGGGCATGCTCTGTTCTTGAAAAAGTCTCCTATGTAGGAGACGAAAGCGCTTGGATCATTGTTCACTACGATATATATATATATATATATATATATATATATATATATATATATATACATACACACATAGATTTACTTTCTTAATTTTTTTTTTATTATTGTGTTAATAAATTACTGAATTATTCATTGTATTGGATCGGCTTTTATTTTCTACATCTCCCTACCACTGAAGCCATTTAATAATTCAGTAATAGCCAACTTTTGTATCATCTGTATTCCTAGACCTGTCTGAGGCCTTCAATACAGTGTCACATCAAAAGCTTCTTAACAAACTAACCTCGCTAAATCTCTCCCAACCAGCCATGTCATGGTCCCACAGCTATTTGTCTTATCACCAACAAGCTGTGAAGTGGCAAAATGAGATCTCATCCCCACTACCAATCTCAGTTGGAGTCCTACAAGGATCAATACTAAACTTAACTCCACCACCATAGTACGGTATGCAAATGACTCCTTCCTCATCTGCACTGCCTCCTCCCTCTCTGAACTCCTACATAAAACCCCAAAATCATTTTCAGATATCGAACAATACCTTACCAAAAATCAACTAATACTTAACCTCAACAAAGCAAAATTAATACTATTCTCTTACAGTAAATCCATTTACAATATACTCTTCAAATAATACCAAAATTGAGCCAGTACTCCAGACCATACTGCTAGGCATTACTATTGATATCTCAATAAAAATATGACAAACACATCTCTCTAGCTTTAAAAACGTTCATATCAAACTGGGCTCCCTGTCCAGAGCCAAAAGATTCCTCACCCAAAACACCAGTCTATTCCCAGGTCTCATTTACTACCAACTCTGCTATATGCCTCTCTTATCTTTACTAACCTTAGGATATCAGTCCTTAACACATTGGAGGCCTGCTACAACAAAATAGCTAGGTTTGCTACTAACCACTCAGACAGATCACATCACTGCTTAGCACTCCAGGAACTAAACTGGATCAAACTGCCAAATCTTTTACATCTCCACCAGCTTGCTATCACCCACGCCATTATTTTATCAACTTGATAACTATCCAGCCCTCAGATGCTTGGTTCAACTCCACCAAAAAAAAAAATAGGACACTATGATCATCCGACAAGCTACTACTAAAACTGGCTATATCCAACAACAGTTCCCTGTATTCCGGACAAATATCAGAGATCTGGAACTTGATCTCCCAAGACATTCTCAATATAAACTATCTTCCCAAGTCCAAATGTCTCCTCAAGGAACATCTAACTAAAAAGTGTCTCTGCTCCTGTGCTACCCCAGGATGACACTACAAACTTTCTATAACTCCATTCCATATCCAGTAAATAAGCCTTACACTTATTTCCAAGACAAGACAACTCCTCTTAATACATTTAAAAAACAACTTTCTCTTTTACTTTTACATATGGTAATCTACTAATATTTTCCATAATTGTCTTATCTATATATCTCATATTCAACCAATCACACCTTGATGTGCTTACTACTTTCTCTTTTGTATATAATTTAGACATTGATATATTTAACTGCTATGACAATCTCTTACAAACCTTCTTTACACTTCTCTGCTAAATAAATAACATATAATGTGTGCTCTAGTGGAATATAGTTCTGGCTTCTGTTTCTGTTAAAATGTTTAATTGTAATCTATTTTTGGAGATGTTTCTGTATTATGTCTATTATGGTAAATTGTTATTGTAATCTATTTTGAGCTTTTCTCCCTGGGCCTCTACTGAAAATGGGCTCCTGACCTGGACAGACACCCCCAGTAAACAAATGTAAAATAAAATAAAGGAGTTATAAAAACTTGCAGACATCTGTACATATAACTCTGTCTTATGCTGAGTATTTTATTGTCTGTTATTTTTACTGTTTTGTCAAACATCTGAAAACTCAATAAAAATATAAGATAAAATAACAAAGCTTTCAAGTCTCAAGGGACTCTTCCTCAGTGTTAAAAAAGTTAAAAACTACAATTCCATCAATATAGACACATTTTTAAATACAAGCCAGAGAATGAAAATTCAAGATAGTCATATGTCTAAAAGCAATAATTGTTAATGCAAAAATGAGCAATAGCGACATTTAAGGAGATATCAGATGTAAAACCTTGTGTATAATATCTTAATTATAATATATGTTAATATAATGTATATATAAAAATATAAAAAAGATATATACCATTACCTTACATATGTTTGTCTTTCTTTTCATAAAGGTTGAATACTATTCTCAATTTGTTTGTTTGTGTCTTTCGGCTTATTCTCAATATAATTTATATGTAAAAATATATAACATTACCATGCATATGTTTTTCCATTTTGACTGCTTACAGCTGTTCATTTAGCTACCAGACCATTTTGCCTTGCTTATTTTTGCTGTCTTCCCAGGTTTAACCTGAAGAAGGCCCATTTGGATCAGAGTTGTGTCCTGGTTAACAAATGGGGGAAAAATAAATAAATAAAGTTGTACACTGTCTGTGTGAAGATCATGATTTTGAGAAATGTAGTAATGGTGGTGAACTTTGGGATCTTAGGGCTTTCATGGACTACCATAAACTTTTAACATTAGTGGAGCAGGATGTTTGCCTGCACTAGTGGCAGGAGATTCCTGCTTCCAAGACTAGGCCATCTTTTTCTTATTTGCCAGAAAAGGATAGAAAATGTAGGACTTCAGGCACCATATAAAATATAAGGGTAGTAAAAAGCCTAGGAAACTAGGACAAGTTAAGTGAAGTTTTAAATGTGTCAAGTAACTGGCCTGAAATTTTTAGGTATGAAGTGGTATAGAGAAAGTATTACCTCCTCGATATTGTGAGTACTGGAAAGAAGAACTTCCTTGTGTATATCTTATAGTAATCAAGAATGTGCCTTTTTTAGAAAAGATGTTTTGGATACATGCGGTGTTTATCAATTGTCTTACTCACAAGATGCCTGGTGTTCTTGTGATGTAATAATAACTGGCAAACATTGTTTGGCATTAAGGAATTATTTACTATTAAAGTTTTTTTATGTTTGTATGTAAAATGAATGGGTAGCAATTTGAAGGGTACTTTAGAGTGTAATGACATTCTATATTGCTTTAAAGTTAGAGACATCTGCTTGCTACAACTGCTTCATGTCTTTGTAACATGGGAGGAAACCGGAATACACAGAGAAAACCCATACGAATGCAAGGAGGACATGCAGACTCCGCATAGAAGGCACCCCAGCTGAGAATCAAACCAGAGAACCTCTTGCTGTGAGCTGACAACACTACCACTGCACCACTGCATCCTGTGTCTGAATACAACATTAAATGTTAACTATGTTGCAGTTAGCACTTCATATTCATTGGTTTATGTGGGAAAAATTATTACGAAACTGCATCAACATATTTAAGAACATTTGTGAAATAAGTTCTCCAAGATGGGCTGCAAAATAAATATATATATGTGGTCCAGTAGTAATGATACATGTCACAGTTGTGCACAGGAAAATCTATTGTGGTGCAGAACTGAAAGCAACTGTGAACCAAACCAAATTCAGTATTTAAATATTCTTTCAGCAAAGACATTCCACAAAAGACCACAAATTGTTGTGTACTGCTTTTACCTATGTGCTTAGTGAAACCAGTATACAACAGTTTGTGACCCTCTTGTTTTTTATTTATTTTATTTTAATGGAATAAGTACAATTTGCTAAAAGAATACTTGAATGGTGAACTTTGTTTTGTTTGCAATAAAATTCAATGTTAGTAAATATGGCATTATGAGGCTTAGCAAAGAAAAAAATATGATTACAGAAAATATCCGTTATTAAACATATTAGAGCAATGAAAGAGAGTTGTTCAAACTTTGAAATGTGTGTAGCTCATGCCTCTCAGTTGTTCATGTTTTTTGTATGTTCCTCATACTTTTTTTTTGTAATCTCCAAACGTTGAAGTCATTACATAATGATGTACACTTGATTTTCAGACTTTATATCGTTCAGAAAACATGTATTGAGGAACTTAAGTTCATAGGAGCAGAATTTAACATCTGTTTTGGTTTTGTCCAGAATGCTTGCATTAAGAGATAGAGCGGTATGAGCTAGCAAAGCCAGTAAATCCTATCCTGTAGCCCATCTAATTCTATACGGCACACATATTCACATCTTGGATTTCATTGTATGGCTTTATACCTCAGTGGTTTGACCTATTAGTGAATACGGTGTTGTATTTTAATCTTTTAGCAAGCCACCTGAATAAAATGAAAAAGTATAATGCTCACTTACTAAAAGCATCACTGGACTGGAAAACTTGAACCATTCAGAAAGGTTTCACAAGCTGTAATTTCTTATAAGTTATGTACAGATGATGTTTGCCTTACCTATGAGGCAGTCTTCCCATGGGTTTCAGTGTGTGGAGAGCCAATGTCAGATCTGAGAACTTAATAATAGAAAATATGTCACATACATCGAACAAGAGAAACCTAATGAGTTATTGAATGCAAATTATTGTATTACCTAGGTATCAAAACAGTATGTGGTATCTCTGCACTTTCTTCTAAGTTGTAAGATGTGGACCATTATTACGCAGGTTAGGTGGGCGTTAGAGGTTCAGCCTACCCATGCCAAACTTTATTTTTAAAAAAATGTATTTCGATATTTATCAGGTGCGATGAGATCACGTACGTTAAATCAACAGGAAGCCTTTCATAACACCTTTTCAAGATCATGTAAGCTTTTACTTACTAACACAAGTCAATTTACTTCAGAAGTAATCTTGATGGATGGAGTTATGGCCATCAAACCTTTTTTTGTCCTTTTTGCTGCTTTGTCTGCTGACCATCGGACCTTTCCCAACTGGGCTGTGCTCATTTGTTATCACATGATGAAGGTCATTTCCATAATCATAAGGCCTAGGGACATGCAGTCAGGATGTGATATAAGCAGCCAAGAGAGTTGCTTGTGCCCTTGCCAGCATCCCAACAAATGAGGGTGTTTCTGTGTATTCTAGCCTTTCTTCTGGGTAGAGAGATGTATGATCTGCATCACGAGAGGAGCGACTTTGCCCTTCCATATACAAATACACGCCTCTGTGCACTTGCTTAATAAAGGCTACTGCCATATAATGGCTTAGTGCATCACACAACTGCCCCAGGCCACATGTTCCAGTCAGAGAGGAATGGCAAAATTGGAAGAGGTAGTAAAAGGCTTGGTGGTCAAGGTGGGGGAGTGAAATAATTTGAAGGCTGATTCATTGCGGTGCTATGGAGGCAACCAGTGCAGCCCATTTCATAAATGTTTCTGCAAAAGATAACCTATAGATGCTGCCGCTTAGCAATCTGTGTGTCCCATTCTTAGGCCTTCCGTACTCTGCATCCTTCTAGATGGGTGACAGGTTTTGGCATGGTTGTACTTCTGCATCAACTGTGTGACTGTACTCGCCTTAACAGTAAATCATTGATGGAAAGATCGTTGTAGCAGCAGTGATACACACCCTTCATCTCTGCTACTGTTCAAAAGATTTATTCTGTCTTTTCCATTTATATTACATTTTTGGTACTATAAATAGTTGTATTTAGCGTATTCGCTGTTTATTTCACAGTTCGCTTACCATAAGCAGATCTCTCTAATTGGTTTCTTTACTCAGAACAACTGGGTGTGTGCCAACACTGATTTTGTGGAATTTCTGTGAGCAGATCAATACATATGATGCCAAGACAGCAGCGTATTGACTCATTCAGAGGGAATATACAGTTATTGGCAAATAGCTGTAACTGACCAGTGATTGCCATAGCTTCACTGATGAACGAACTACTGCTGCAGTGACCTGTTCCTCAAAGCTGTGCTGGAACAATCCAGGTATAATGTATGTAGGTTGCATGCCTCCTCTTTTTTTTTTGGTTCTGATTTTGCCTCTTAAGCCCAGCAACCATTGAGCTCTGTTCCCATGCTATTCTAATGACTTTTGTTTCACCAGGAGCGAGAGCCTTGTGGTCATTCATTCTCCTAGGAGAGTGGGTGAGTGATGAATGGTGCCATTGTTCATGTTTAACTTTCTAACCCATTGTTTCCATGCATATGCCTGTTGAGGGTTCTACGGTCAGGAGTACTGTGGACTTTGCACGAGTTTCTCACTCATTTCCTTGACTTAAAAGGCCGGAGATCCCCACCCTGTTGAATCAAACACCTCCTCTGACTCTCCAGTCTCTACAAAGGCACTCAAATGGAGAAGGCATCCCAAGGTACCTACCCCTCCCACACTGAGAAAAGCAGGCCGGCCCAGCCGCATTCATTCTTCTTTCCTCCCAAGCAGCTTTTCCACCACCAGGACTGCTAATCAATCCCTAATCATCTAAGTTGTAGTCAGGGCTGTGACCCACTCTGCCATGCAACTGACGCATAGCTCTGTCGTTTTAATTGATGTCAGTCTCTCAGTTTATGTTTTTTGCCCGTATGTTATGCAAATCTTGCTGCCTCCATTCTTCAGCGTGTTAGCTGCCTTCCATCGCTCAGTCTCCAGCCTGTCGTCTCATTTTCTTTGTTTGTTTCCCACAGCATCACATGTTTAACTTGGTTCCTTTAGAATTTCGTCATGGTTGATTGCAATGCTTTCCTCTGCAATGGTCACCTGAATGTAGTACTGAATGACTGCTTATCCTCTGGGCATACATCTCTGAGATAGCTTCAGAAGCCTACATATCTGCTCTGTCTGGAGTGTGCTTCGCCCTACTGTATGTGTTATAATTTAACTTTCCTTTCTCCTCATCTTTAATTTGAAGCCTGCTTTGTAATTATATACTGTACATCTGCTACCAAGGCATTGGCACTTACAAATCCTTCGTAGTGCAAGCGTTTTACTTCCTGCTCTAATGATGAATTGTTACAGCCAGTCATAGTCTGTCTGTTATTACTACTGGGTTACTCATTTACAGTTCAGACTTAAGCGCTTTATCCTAAACATTTTGCAAATAAGTAGCATATGAGCATTAATAACAAGATAAAAGTACAATGCAGTGATTAAAACAGAGCATAAAACCAGTGACCCAGCATGCAGAGGCCTAAAACTATACTTTTCATGCAGGCTTCCAAGCAGAATTGCCTTAAGTTGCATCACGGTTAGATCCATAATCATTTTTATCGTCAAACCTCTTTTTTCATACTTATGTATGGGGGTCATTGCCTCGTCAGCTGTCACCATCTCTCTCAATGCAGTGCATCTCTTCCATTGTCTTTGACAGTCATGCCTGAGTGCCGCAGGTCTTCTTTCATGCAGTTTATCAGTCTCCTGACTGAATGCCCTTGTCTTCTCCTGTCTCTACCAAGTTATGTTCCCTGCTAATGATGCTACTTTGGCTTCTGCTCTGATGTCCTGGTTTCTTCATCTGCCGCACAGTGTGCATCCTCCCACCCACACACTTCATCTCTTTCATCTCTAGCTTCCTCAGCTGCTCTGCTCTCACTATCCAGTTTTCTGTGCTATACAGAAGTTGTGCTCACACCACTGTCTTTGCATAACTTTCTTTTTTTTTTTTTGCATAATTAGCATTTATATCTTAAAGTGCAATTTGCTAATTAAGTCCTTAAGTAATTCCAGGGTCAAATGGAAGTTGGAGCCAGTTATGACAAGTAATGGGTAAAAGGCAAAGAATCAGTCCCAGAAGGGGCACCAGTCAATGCTAGAATTCATCAGCACACTAGTACATCTTTAATAATGTCGTGGCTGAAGAAGAGTCCTTGTGGTCCTGTCCACCCGCTTACTCAAATACATGAAATGAGCATACAGAAGGTCATTTCAATGCACTGTGGTTTTGCTAAGCATCCTTTTTTCCATCATAAGTCTACTTTTTTCTTCACATATTTTTTTTAGTTTGGTATTACCCACCTTCCGATAGTTAACAGAGGTAACCCAGAAAGCTTGAGTCAGGTCTGGTATCCCATCTGTGATCCAGAGGGTGACAGAACTAACAAGAAACAGAATATAAAAGATTAGTCCAGATAAAACCACAAAGTTGGAGAGCTCAGTAGATGACCCACCCCTATGTATAGGAATGATGTGGGATACTTTCCATATGGAAGGGATTTTGCTTTCTAAAATTGTTCTATTTGTAAGGATGGAGATGGGATAGGCAATGGCTTTCACTGCAATTTGCAGGTATTCACCTGGAAGACCGTCAGCAGAAGGGGTGCATGGTTTTAGTTTTTGAAGGAGGTTGCAAATGAGGGATGTTGGTACAGGTTGTATGTGAAAGGTTGGATATGGAGTCTTAGTGGTATTTAATGGGGGAAGTGGTAATAGGTGGTAAAGTATTGGCTAGGGTTCGAATGGCTTCAGTAAAGTAGTTATTAAAGGCGTCAGGAATCTGGTTAGAGTTGTTATGGTTGAATCCTGAAGGGGCAGGAGTTTTAGAGTGCCCTGGCTAAAGAAGTTTGTTTATGCCTGACCAGAATTTTTGTGGTTTTTGTTGATGGGTTTGTTGGAGGTGAAGGTAATAGTCTTTTTTGTCTCTGAGAATATCTTTCGTGGTGGCATTTCTTAACTGTTTAAAGTAAAGGTGATCTGATGGACATTTGGAGACTCTCCATTTGGCCCAAATTTTATTTCTGAGAAGGATCTTTTGCTTAGTTTGTTATGTGAGCCAGGGGGCAATTTTGGTCCTTATTCGGGAAGAGCGATAGGGGGTGTGGTAATCTAGGATTTGAAGGAATCTAGTGTTAAAGCAGGTCACTGCTTCATCAAGTTGAAGATGAGAAATTGGTGACCAGTTAAATGCTTTCAGTTCCTTTAGGAAGCTCTCTGGATTAAAAAAAATTTTGGAACGGGAGGTTTTAAAATTATTAGTAGTTGGGCTATGGATTCTTTGTTTAATAATGTAGGTTAGCATGCGGCCACTGATATCATCAGGAAGGGTTCCTGGTTTATAAGTCTCAAGATGGCTGTTGATAAGGATCCAGTCTAAGGTGGTTTTCTTACTGCTTTGCTTATGGATTCTAGTAGGAGTGGTTATAATTTGTGAGAATCTGTAAAGATTTATGTGATTGGTAGGATTAGGGGAACTGCAGGTAGCCCAGTCTATATTAAAGTCACCTAATACAATGGTTTTCTGCAAATTAGATAGATTTGGAGTTGTTGATTTGAAGTTTGACAGTAAGGGTTTCTGAATTGGTATCCGATGGTATCAGTTTGTTTTTTGGTTTGTCTCATGGCATCTGATGGTAGGAACACAATGAAGGGTGAAACTTGGAGTTCAGATTTATACAAAATGGCTACACCTCCACCCTTTTTGGTTTTACGGTCACATCTCAGGATATTATATCCAGGAGGGAATCTCCTGGTCCAGAGTTGAGGGCTTTAGCCATGTCTCTGTAATACAGAGAATATCGAATGAGTGCGCATCTAAGAGTGCATGTTGGTGGGTAATTTTATTGTTAATGCTGCGGATGTTAAGGTGACGGTCTGTTTAAGGTAGTGATAGCAGGAGATGTTAGGTTGTGTAGGTTATTGGGAATATCAGTATTGGGGCCAGGGTTTGGATGAATATCACCATCTAATAGGTGGTAGTGTTGAGGATATTATACAAACGTAAGGATTTTGTAGTAATTATTTGGGGGGTTTTTGATAAGGAAGTAAGTAACATGGGTAGCTCTATGGCATTTTGGTAATATATAGATAGAGGTGGAGGTTATGTTACTGTGGTTGAGGGAGTTTATGCAAGAAATTGGTAGAGTTTGCTGGTAGGGGTGGTGTTGTTCAGGAAGAGAAAAATGTTCAAAGAAGGTTAGTGTGTATGGTATTGCAAGAGAAGCAAGAGATTTAGTTAAGAGTAGTAGGTTTGTGAATATACACTTGTGTGTTGGGGCCATTAGGATATGTAGATAAGGAGTTAGAGTATATTGAGGGAAGGAGTGTAGTCAGTAAAATTAAAGGTGGGAGAAGGAGCGAGTGTTTTAAGAGGTTGAGTAGGTTGAGGGAAGAAGCGTACAATTAAGTAAAATAAAGGTTGTTGTAAGAGAGAAGATGTAAAATATAAGCAATACAGGATGTGGTGTGGAGAGGTTAGGGAGTAGACCAAGGAAGGTAATTAGCTTAATTAAGGAATTGTAGAGGTTAGGGGTAGGGCTGTTAAGTAGAGGAGGTAAGAGATAGGATGATAATGGAAGGGGGTGTGGCTACAGAAGTATATGGCTAGGAGCACTGGGGGTGGGTGGGAATTTGGGGTAGGGTAGGGGAGCGGAGTGAGCCCGCAGGGCGAATGGAGCGGGTTCAGACAGGTAACTGAGAAAGTCAGTGAAAAAAAAAACAATCAGCAAACAGCTATCTACTTGGTGCCTTAGTTGGGAAGGATAGGTAAAGATGGGAGGAAACAATGTAGTGAAAGTAGGTGGTTGCTGAGAGCAAAGCTAGTGGAAAGTAGCAGGTAGAGTGGAAAGATAGGGCTTGAAGAAATTCCACATGAGTATTTTGCTCACATGTGGTGCAGACTAATGCAGCCAAGCATTTCCTTTCCACCTTATCATTTGACTTTACAGTTTATATCACCAGTCTTCACTTTGTGCCCTGAGGGTAAGACATATTATTACACTTCTCACACATTTACTCTGTACAGTTAATTTCATTTCTGAATATGCTGCTGGAGTTAAAGCTGCAAATGATCTGAAAACAAAACAAAGATAAAATTTTTTTTAAATTTTCCCTTTCACTATCAACTCAATTTTTTCTTATGACTACACTCGCAAAGATGTTAGGCTTAGCTATTGGCAATGATTTATGAACATTAGCAAAGCATTCTGGGTAATCAAAACACCATATTTCTTTAGAGCAACAGCTGTTTGTTATGTTTTCACTACCAGATCATCATGTGTTAATATTCAGTACAGGGTGTTCCACCTGTGAGATGTAGCTATTAGATTATCTTAATAGGATACAAGACTCTTCTGTTTGTCCACTTACCATAGAAGAATAATAGCCTATACACTAATGTAGGTAGTAAGGCAGTGTGGATTTTATCTTTCATGATGTCATGTCAGGAGTTCTCAGCCGGAAGAAAGTTTTCAAGGAGCAGTGCATATCAGCAGATTTGTTAGGAAAAAAAATAATACTTTTTTGCATCAGTGTAAATTTTAATGTAGTATATACTAAGACGTCCATTCACTAAGGGTCAGTTACTCACCAGTGCCATGGAGCCCATTCACTAAGGGTCAGTTACTCACCAGTGCCATGGAGCCCATTCACTAAGGGTCAGTTGCTCACCAATGCCATGGAGCCCATTCACTAAGGGTCAGTTACTTACCATTGCCCTGGAGCCTATTCACTAAGAGTCAGTTAGTGACCAGCACCATGGAGCCCATTCACTAAGAGTCAGTTACTTACCAGTGTCATGGAACCCATTCACTTAAGAGTTAGTTACTTACCAATGCTATGGAAAGTGTAATGGTGCAGTTTAAGCACAGCAGATCACTGCAGTCATTTGAAATGGTGAAGAGATCTAAGCAGGTGATATTTAAAATTCTATTTTAGTGTGCTTGAGTGAGTATTAAAAGTATCCATATTCGTCTAGAAGCTGGAACAACCATTTCTGAAATCGCTTTCTCAGATATTTTCCTTGTAGATTGGTAGTGGTAACCAACTGCAGTGTTCAGCAGTGTTCACTTACCTGCATATCCAGCAAGGTCACACTGTATCAGTTTAAAAACTGACTACATAAGGACACCTGTTCTACTTGTGTGTGTGTGTGTGTGTGTGTGTGTGTGTGTGTGTGTGTGTGTGTGTGTGTGTGTGTGTGTGTGTGTGTGTGTGTGTGCACGTGTGCATGTGTGTTTTCCTGAAATTCTTACATTGATTTCTTTTTCTCCCTGTAGGGTATGGGGAAACATGCCAGCAAGGTAAGTGCACTTATATATATTTTTTTTACTGTTAGCATTAGGAGCTGATTACATGTGTGAGCTGCCTGATTGTACTCTGAAATCATTAGCAGTGCAGTAAAGGTTAGTATGTGCATGTAGCTGATTTTGTATGAAAGTCATGTGACCCTCTGAAACTTTGCCTCTTGTTAGATTTTATAATGAAAAAAGTGACTGACTGTCTTGCACAATATTTTAAAAAATGTATGAATAAACCTAATAAACGTCAACATCCCACTCGAGAAAGCGTTCCTGCTATCAAAAAATGATAAAATCAGCAATCCAACCTAGGTGCAGGAACGCTGCAGCTTGTATGCAACACAACCACAATTCAACGAAATCAAGTGATGAAACGAAAAAGTAATAGCTCCAACTCATAGGATAAACCCAGGAAGGTTCTTTATTTACGTCAGTCACTGGCATAAATAAAGAACCTTCCTGGGTTTATCTATGACTTTTTCGCTTCATCACTGATTTCTGCACCTAGGTTGGATTGCTGATTTTAAAAAATGTAATGAAGTATTCTGTAATTGAACATTTTTTTATTAAGTTTAGTCCCAAATGCAGCAAACTTTGGGCAGATGCATCATCCACTCATTGCCCCTTGTAATAATTTATTTCTCCATTCAGTTTCACTGCAGAACAGTCGTATCATAAAGGATTTGGTGTTAGGAAAGGACTCTTTTACTCATTCCTTTATTCTCCCCACCTGAGGAGTGCATGCAGTTGCCCCAAATCTAGGCCTACTCAGATGTATGCTTGCGGCTTTTACAGCTTACATTAGACATCCCAGTTTCACTGAGGGAGCTATGGATGCTGCTTTGGGAAATCGGTCATCCTGTCTCTGAATAGGCAGTCTAGCAAGCATTGCTCATTCCTGTCTTCTGTAAGCTGATAGTTTGGCACTCAAATCACAGGCAGGATGTGTAGACAGCAGGCCTACACATGATATGGGGCTTACTCAGAAAAATTATATTCTTTAAAACTGTCATGGAAGTCAGAGGTGAGGAAGATTTTAAAGGTTAGAAGATGTGGAAGTTAGCATTCAACAGCTGGCAGTATGTAGTCAGAACAGGGGACAGAGAACGTCATTAACTTGTATGGACATGCATGAGGCCTTTTATTAATGTGCTTTTTCTGACTGACTTGCACAGACTATTAGTTACCTTGGAGTGTTTCTGATAATATAACGGCCTGTTCTGAAATATCCTTAATGCTGGCAGCAGGGAGAAACAAATGAGAAATGAGATAAGAAGGCTTTAGTGTGTGTGTGTTATGCTTTCCAGGACTGACACATACCTTTAAACAATAATGCATTCTTCTTTAATTTGTATGTACAATACAGAATAGTGCTCTGTGCTGTATAAACAACCAGGTACTTATTTATGATTAGTCTTTGTCAATAAATCAAGTTAAATTATTTCTTTATCCCTTGGGTGAAGTGTTTGTCAGCATATTGTAATTGCAGACTATTATTTGGTATATTAAGAACTGAAATATGTGCACAGTCTTCGATATTTGGATGAATATGGATGCCAGCAGAGACAGTACCACATCTGGGAACTTTTTACATTTCTAACTAAACCTTCTAAGTATGTGAAAGATAACAGTAAAAACACTTGCAAATTGTGTAATAACATCTGAGTAATGGCTAGAATGTTGCTGCTGCAATTTAGTGCCCAAAAAGCAAGCAGCAGGTATGACATCTAACCAAAATGTCACTTTTCTTGGGATTACAATTTATCTTAACTTGATATGGACATTGCACTGTGAGGTGCCAATGTCAAAGTAGGTTGGATGGCTGCTTTTGATACCCAGAAGGTTTATTAAGGCTGTAGGTTCTATTCCCACACCATGTGCCTGGATTTATATTTCAATGCTCTTGCTTTAATGCATTATTGGGGAGGGGAGTAACTGCACTTCTGAGGTGTCATCCCTTGGGTAAGATGTTAAACTGAACTTCCATCTGCCTGAGGTGGTGTTAAAGATCACATGATGCTTTTCACCAGTTAGCTGGAGGGGAAAAAAACTAGGACATTTCCCAATTGTCCTGGCCAAATTTCCCCCACCTGTACACATATTGTATCTGGTCTCCCCTACATATAAGCCACAAGCCTATTGGGACTAACCAGGTCAGCAACAATAAATCAATTGATAAATAAATAAATATAGCTAGCTAGCTCCAGGAAAGAGCTTTCATGATTTTCATTGTATCCATCAGATATTAAGCTAAGAAAAGATTAATCATTAGGCAACACAATTTTAGTCATCTGCAAATGGACTTTATATGGCTAACTGCTGCAATAATTTCATTACATACAATGGAAGGTCCACTGGACAATACAGACCCTTTCCAGGAGCAACCCAAGACCAGTGTGTGGTTAAGTGACTTCATCAAGGTAACTGAGGGCTGAGGAAATCAAAACTAGGGACTGCAATTCACAGCCTTAAGCCTCTGAGACAACTGACCAGATGGGAATTAAGTGCATGCTGATGTCCTCCCAGAAGGTCTGATTCCCAGATCTCTTGAGACATTCCAGCATGATCTGGCTTCTCTCAGACACAGGGGACACATGCAGGTGTCCTAGGAAAAAAAGGGTAGTCAGCTTGTGTTTTCATTGGTTCCTTTTTGCTGCAGGTATTTGCTGTAAAATGACATGAGGTTCAAGGTTGATTATTCCATTCCCAGCTCCAGAAAAAGTGTACACACTTTGAAAGCTAAATACTTTGCTAGGAAAACATTTTCTGTTGTATTGTATTTTATTGGCAAATTATTTTTTGCAACTGAATGACCTTGCAGGAAATGTTCTTTTCCTGTTGCATGCTTTTTGTAGGCCTGAAAGTTCTTGGCTTCATATCCCATTTAAAGGTTTCGATTCTAGGTATTCTTTTTCTTAGAGTCCTTCCTCGAGGTAAGCTGCCATATTTGCATGGATTTCACTAGGAAGACCCAAAGAAGTCGAGAAGTCTGTCTCTATACCTGACTGGCTCAGAAAAAAAATGGGCACCTTAATGCAGCTGTCTACTTCCCAGTCAGATCAATCTTCTGCCAGAAAACAATCCGCTTCCAAAACTTTATGCAAGACTCCCATGCAAAAGAGTAAAATCAAAGTATACCTTCTTCCCTCGGATCAGCGTATTTCTTTATGCCATTCCTCCAGTTCCTGAGCTACCCAGAGTACTTATAAACATAAAAGTTGAAAAGCCAAGGACAGTTCTATTGTGTCTTATTTTGACTGATGCAGCAGTGGTTCACTGTCCTGATACAAATGAACAAATATCTCAGTACAGCCTTCTGCAAGTGGTCGATCTTGTAAGTCAGTGAGCAGGACAAATGAACAAATATCTCAGTACAGCCTTCTGCAAGTGGTCGATCTTGTAAGTCAGTGAGCAGGACAAATGAACAAATATCGCAGTACAGCCTTCTGCAAGTGGTCAATCTTGTAAGTCAGTGAGCAGCCTCTTTGGTGCACCCAAATCTTCCAAGGCTGTGGCATATTACATGCATGATCTAATCCTGAATCCTGTTACCTTTTTCCTGAGGATGTGCTTAGGACGGTCAATGAAGCCAGAATCTCTGGTACAAGGAAGACTTATTTGGGTAAGTGGAGGACTCTTTCCATTTGATGCAACATAAACTTCTTTACAAGTGTCCATGATATTGCCTTACCTGTCAAATAATTTTTTTTTCAGTAGGACTATCATATCCTTTGATTGAATTGCACTTTCAATCTTCTTTCTGCTAGGTCCACTTCTGACAAACTTTATCTTTCAAGCTCTTTCAGAAGGGGGTACAACATGTCTGCCCCCAAGGATGGCTAACCCACCTTCATGCGATGATGACTTTGTATTAGGGAACCTGACAGAGTCACCCTTCGTCAGCAGCCTTGCTTTTGTCTTATAGGAAATACAGAACTTTTTTTTTAATAGTTGTGGCTATTGAATCAGCCCAGGAGGGTTTTAGTATTACAGGCCTATATGTGTAAAAAACCTTTCACTGTGTTCCATAAGGAACAGGAAAGCCTATGAACAAACCCTTAATTCATGCCAATATAAGTTGCAGAGGTCTCCTGTAATCAGACCATTCACCCACCAATCTTTTTTGAAAGCCTGAAAACAGACATGCAAGATATCCTTGCATGAATTGAGCAGCCAGTGACGATTCAGGTATGTGAACGGGACCAGAAGCATTAGGCAATTAGAACAGTTATTTCTGTCCTATCATCGTCATCAGCCCCGCTTTTTCCCATTTTTCTACATGGGGTCAGGGTATAGTGTTAACTGTTGCCAACTCTCTCGATTCAGTGCCACACTCCTGTCTTCTTCAACACTCATGCCTGACTGTCACAGATCTTCTTTCACACAATCCATCCACCTCTTTGCTGGATGTCGTCGCTTCCTCTTACCTTCTTCCTGTCTGTCCCACATCTTCCTCACCAGATTGTCTTCTGCTTTTCTACACACGTGTCCAGACCACCATTACCTGTTCTCTTTGATCTTTTCTGCAACTGGAGCTACTTTGGCTTCTGCTCTTATGTCCTCATTTCTTCATCTGTCCCACAGTGTGCATCCTATCACCTTTCTCCGGCACTTCATTTCCATCACCTGTAGCTTCTTCAACTGTTCTGCCTTTACTCCCCATGTTTCTGTACCATACAGTAGTACTGGTCACACCACTGTCTTGTACACCTTACTTTTGAGCTTCTTTGGCATTCTTCTGTCATAGACTGCACCTGATACTTTATGCCAGTTGGCTGCAGCCCCTCTGATTCTAGCTTTGACCTCTTCATTCAGACTACCCTTCTCAACTACTCTTCCCAGATACTAGAAGCTGTTTACCTGTTCCACTATCTTCCCTTCTGTCTCTATTCTCAGCTTCTTCTGATTTCCCCAATGTGGTGCCATTACCACCCTCTTATCTGTGTTTAGTTTCATCCCATGTGCCTTCAGATTTGCATTCTATTCTCCTATCTTTTGCTGATGAAATTGGACAGACCAGTTACTAAGCAAATAATTTCCTAAGGACTGGTTAAATGTATTTTGTTTTCTTATGACAAGCATGGGACCCTTGCAGATTTGTATTAGAACCCACTCTACCATAAGGGCTACCCTGTCAGCAGCATTTTTAAAGAATGTCTTATCTCAGTGCATTTTTTTGACCACCACTTGGTACTTTATCCACATCTTCTCTAAAATTTATAAACTAGATTTTCAGTCCCAGAGCAGGGCAGTTTGTCACATGGCTCTCCCTCCTACTTTGAATACTAGGTCATCTGTGGGGGAGGGGCAGAAGGGGACCCATCTTCTTCTCAGAAAAGGTATTCCCCTCCCTGTGTGGATATGTTGAATTCTGCTGCAAACGTAATCCATGTTAAACACATGGGGTAGTGTGTGAGCACCTGCAATGGCACTACATGTTCGAGTCACATCATGGTTGTGGTACTACTGCCATCCATTTTTGCCCTATTTTCTTTATTCCTTTAGATGTTGAAGAGGGAGAAAGAGGGTAGTAGTATCACCTGTTTTTCTTACAGTCATACTACTCTGGGTAACCTCACCTGTGTCTGTATCCCAAAGGGAGATGGGTACTAGAAGGAAGAAATGATTCTATAAATCGTATTCCTGTTTTATGCCCACTATAAGTCTTGAAAAAGAACAAAGAAAGGGGTGGGCTCTTCCCTTCGCTTGACCATCTCCCCATGTCTTCACTAGCAAGAATCAACTAAATGTGGTGTAGTTCAGCTGCCCTTTTATCTAAAATGCATCCATATGTCCTTGCACTGGAAAGGAGCTAATCCACAGTGGGATATCCAAATAGATGTTTAAGCCAACATGGCTGGCTGTACATTTGTCTGCAGCTAATTCCTACGTATATTGAATTTTACTTGCAAAAGTGATTCGACTTGATCTTGTACTGTTATTAAGAGTGTACTGTGGTGACTGTACTATTTAAAACAATCTGACTTGGTGATTGTCTTGGAATGCGTGCATACTTCAAAATGAACCAAATACAGAACCTTCCAGAGCCCCACAGTGCGTGCCATCACTGCACAGTGCTGTCTGATGGATAACCATGTGACCATGTCGTATAAGGACTAGACTGATAAAGTTGTACAGATTTAAGTGCACCATCCAGTGGTACAACGTTTGCTTTGGCCAAAGTCAAGACTTCTTTACTAATATGCCAATGTCAAATTACTTCATTGACTGGCACTTAACAAACCAGCCAAGTTTGTCATGACTTACTTTTCCAGAATGCTTATCAGGATGAAAGTAATAAGGGCCTCCTTTAAGGGAAAGTAGTTCTACTACACATATAGATAATTTATATGCCAGGAAGGTAGTCTTGGGCTGTCCTTCTGCTAGATGTGTAGGCTGTGGTTAATGATGATCTTTTCCATTCTGCTGTATGAAACCAGAGGAAAGTAATACATAAAGAAGTTTAATTAAAGATTACTGTACGACAATCATGTCCTGTGTAAAAATTAGTTTATCTTCCAGATCAGGAACAGTTATTATATTCATCACAATAAGCATTTTATCTCCTATGCAAATGCTAAGCTTCAGAGGTTCTTTGATGAGAGAGTAGAAAATAAAGCAAATGT
>NC_056740.1:396225045-396227545 GCF_019279795.1 Protopterus annectens | reverse complement strand
TGACAAATGTAGGTGTGGTGTTAGTGTAAACATTGGCAATAGACATAGCATGACCTGTAGAGATGGTATGTGATGGTGAGCTGACTAAAATTTCTGTAAAACTACTCCTGGAGGGTGGGTGTGGCAACACCGCTGAAGGAAAGCTAGGAAACGGGAGTTCTAAGTTAGAATTCACCAGTGAGTTTTGGTGAGTAACGTTAGTCGTCATGAATTCCCTATTGCATCTATTACCACTAGGGTGAGAAAACTGAGTGACTGACGAATCATTTACTCAGTTGTTTGGAAAATTTCCTCCCCCAGAATAAAAATGTCTCTCAGCGTATTTTTAGGGCTGAACATGTGTATTATTTATCTGACCAAACCGGTTTCTGTTACTAAAATGTAAAGTGGAATGAGATCCCGAATATGTACTGGATGCCTTTCTGTTATTGTCCGGATAAAAGGTTCCATTACCACTATAGTTTTGAAACCGACGGACACCTTGACCCTCAGAGAAGTCATTGAAAAATCCTTGTCTAATAGGGTAGGCTTGTCCCCCGTAGTATTGTTTCTCAGGGTTACAGGTTCCACTTTCACATCCTTCCAAAATCAGAAGGTATGCCGGACCTGCCACAAAATCAATGTGCAGAGGCAAAAAAACAAATTGCTGCTCTCATGGACATGGGAGCTATTCAAAGAGTACCCCAGGAAGAACAAGGACAAGGATTTTACTCAAGACTTTTCCTAGTACCCAGAAAGGACAAAGCCTGGAGGCCAATACTGGACTTGTCAATCCTAAATACTTTCCTGGATGTTCCAAAATTCAAGATGTTAACACTGCAGCAACTTCTACCCATGCTGGGCAAGAGGGCTTGGCTTGTTACTTTGGACCTCAAGGAGGCATACCTGCATGTCCCAATCAGACAATCTTGCAGAAGATACCTCAGATTCATACTGGCTCAATGCATTACCAATTCTCTGCACTGCCCTTTGGCTTATCTACTGCACCTAGGGTCTTCACAAAATGCCTGGCACCAGTAATTGCATTTTAGAGACAAAGAGGAATTCAAATATATCCCTACTTGGACGACTGCCTTATTTAAGCAGAGAGCAAGGACATTCTTCTAAGCATCTGGCATTTGTAAAAAGACTACTAATTTGCCTAGGGTACACAGTAAATTCAAAGAAATCTAAACTAGTGCCCTCACAGCAGATAATATTCCTGGGTGCAAGCTTAAATACAACTGCCCCAGATGGCTTATCTCCCACCAGACAAGCAAAGGCAACTGACAGAAAATTTCTGCAGGCCCTGGGCTTCATGGCGTCCTGCATTCTACTAATTCCATATGCAAGACTGCATATGAGGAAACTACAATGGTATTTAAAAAGTGTTTGGACTCAACATTGTCACAGCCTGGAAACAATAATAACTTTAATTCTCTGCCTGCAACAGGAGTTTCGATGGTGGTCCCAGGCCTGTCACCACAACAAGGGACAGCCTTTCACCTTACCCACAGCCAGGTAGACAATAACAATGGATGCATCGGATTATGCCTGGGGGACACATATGGCAGGAAAATGTATTCATGGCACATGGCCCAAGGAACAAATGCATCTTCACATCAATCAAAAAGAGATGCTAGCTGTACAGAATGCCCTGACAGCTTTCAAGGACCTACTACATCCAGGACAGCTACTAATAACGACAGACAATAGCAAAGTTATGTGGTACATAAACAAGCAAGGGGGCACACATTCCTACCCCCTCTGCAGGCAAGCCATGACTGTCTGGAACACAGCACCGACCTATCAAGTACATCTACAGGCACAATTCCTGCCAGGAACAAAAAATACACTGGCAGACGAACTAAGCAGAAATCTTATGGATCCTCACGAACGGAAACTCAATCCACAGGTGTTCAGCATCATAACAAAGAAATGGGGATGCCCAGATATAGATCTTTTTGCCTCCCCGCACAACTGCCAACTACAGAAATTCTGCACAAGAACGTATCACTCACAAGCATGGAAAGTGGATGTTCTGTCATTCAGCTGGAAATCCCTGACAGTTTATGCCTTCCCTCCACTGCCTCTTCTTCCCAAGGTGCTCCTAAAAGTCAGGCAAGAGAGGCCAAAAATGATACTGATTGCTCCAGACTGGCCACGCCAGCACTGGTACCCAATCCTAAAGAGTTTGTCTCAAGGCCCAGCCTGGCCTTTACCTCAAATTCCTCATCTTCTGACTCAACAAAACAATCAGATTCTGCACAGTCAACTCAGAACCTTAAATCTGGCAGCATGGCAGATAACGTAGCCACTTAGACCACAACACTCTCTACAGCTGTTATGGATGTCATTTTAGAAGCCAGGAGGCCCAGCACTAGGAAATCTTATGCAGAAAAATGGAAGATATTCTGTGCTTGGAACCAGGCACAAGGGCTCGAACCACTTGTTCCAAGATTTTACAATACCTAACTGAGATGCTGGACAAAGGCCTATCCTTCTCATATATTAAGATCCA